>NC_057805.1:34200157-34251461 GCF_018294505.1 Triticum aestivum
CGGTAACCCTCCGGCACTCCGGTTTTCTCCGAAATCACCCGGAACATTTCCGGTGTCCGAATATAGTCGTCCAATATATCAATATTTATGTCTCGACCATTTCGAGACTCCTCGTCATGTCCGTGATCACATCCGGGACTCCGGACAACCTTCGGTACATCAAAACATATAAACTCATAATATAACTGTCATCGTAACGTTAAGCGTGCGGACCCTACGGGTTCGAGAACTATGTAGACATGATCGAGACACGTCTCCGGTCAATAACCAATAGCGGAACCTAGATGCTCATATTGGCTCCCACATATTCTACGAAGATCTTTATCGGTCAGACCGCATAACAACATACGTTGTTCCCTTTGTCATCGGTATATTACTTGCCCGAGATTCGATCGTCGGTATCTCAATACCTAGTTCAATCTCGTTACCGGCAAGTCTCTTTACTCGTTCCGTAATACATCATCTTGCAACAAACTCTTTAGTTGCAATGCTTGCAAGGCTTAAGTGATGTGCATTACCGAGAGGGCCCAGAGATACCTCTTCGACAATCGGAGTGACAAATCCTAATCTAGAAATACGCCAACCCAACAAGTACCTTCGGAGACACCTGTAGAGCACCTTTATAATCACCCAGTTACGTTGTGACGTTTGGTAGCACATAAAGTGTTCTTCCGGTAAACGGGAGTTGCATAATCTCATAGTCATAGGAACATGTATAAGTCATGAAGAAAGCAATAGCAACATACTAAACGATCAAGTGCTAAGCTAACGGAATGGGTCAAGTCAATCACATCATTCTCCTAATAATGTGATCCCGTTAATCAAATGACAACTCATGTCTATGGCTAGGAAACATAACCATCTTTGATCAACGAGCTAGTCAAGTAGAGGCATACTAGTGACACTCTGTTTGTCTATGTATTCACACAAGTATTATGTTTCCGGTTAATACAATTCTAGCATGAATAATAAACATTTATCATGAAATAAGGAAATAAATAATAACTTTATTATTGCCTCTAGGGCATATTTCCTTCATTAAGGTTCTATTATGAAGTAATATACTTGTAATATTCATATATGAATTCAACGGGTACACAATTTATGAAATGGAGCCTATGTAATCATATGAGGTAACACTTTTAAGTAGCGGACTACAATATCCATTTCTTTTTGTGAGCCTCTACACTAACACGTCAATGCATTATGTTTAAAGTAAATAAGCAATGGCACTAAATTATCTATTTACACGAGAAATACATAGGCTGAGCGTTTGATCCCTTTTTTTGTGAACGCGCCTCTACACCCGTATGATTGGCCGCGCCCATGTGAACGTCCAAGTTATCGGCGCATCATCCCGAGTTATTGTCTTTTTTTCTGGGGTGGACTTCACACCAGTTATTAACTGCTGACGCGTGCCCCGTGTACACAGTCTCGCATGACCTTCCCGCTAGCACGGTCCAAAATTAGTTGAAACTGGATACGAACGATCCCGCGGGCGGCAGAATCTCCCGCCTCCTTCTAAAATTTCTGCCACCTAGTCTTTAGCATGCGAAATTCCCCTCTTGTCCTTGGTGCACGGAGAACAACAGTAACAATACCACCCTCATATACATAATAGGTCGGGGCTGCTTTGGTAACTTCCGGTTCGCCCCACCACACGGCACCCCCATTTCCTCTCCCCCTCCCGCAAAAATGACTAACTCCACAGCATCAGAGCATCTTACATCACGCCGTCCGTACTTCATCGGCCTTTCTACCCCTCCGCTCTTGAAACCCTAGACTGCTCATCCACCGGCATACCAGAGCCCATTCACTGCCAGCGGCGTCCACCTCGTCGGATCTGCTTCTGCGGCCGCATCTACCCCTCCCACCTCCACTAGAAAAAAGTAGACTGCTTATCCACCATTGTACCACAGCCCATTCAGTGCCGGCCTTGTCCATGGTGCCGGATCTGCTTCGCCGGTACTCTCGTCAACCATAGCGCAGCTGCAGCGGCTCATTCGTACTCCCCACTGGAGACGCTTCGTCGACACCCCCCCGGAGCCGCCCCACCGATGGCCTCTGATCCTCTTCGCCGACACCTTCCTCAACCCTACCAGAGCCGCTCCTCCGACACCATCGTCAACCCTACCGGAGTAGCTTCGCCTATACCATTCATTACCCTACTGGGGCCGCTTTGCCAAATCACAAGTCCACGGCCATAGATCCGCTTCGTCGCACCCTCATCCAACCTACCTGAGCAGCTTCTGACGCCCCGTCGATGGTCGCAGATCCGCATCATCGACACCATCCTTAACCCACCACCGGAGCAGCTTCTCCGACGCCCTCGATCGTCCACGGCCACATATCCGCTTCGCCCACACCGTAGTCCACCCTACCGGAGCCGCTCCACAAACACCCTACTCGACGGTTCTAGATCTCCTTACCGGACCCCGACAGCCAGCGCGGTGTCATCACCCTTGACGTTTCTAATGTGATTCCCACCGTCTGGCAAGATGCCAAGCACCCGCCATGGCCTAGGTACTTCACCTTTAAACCCGTCCAGCATCACCTGCCCGATGTACTTCAAATATACTAACATGTCGCTGTTACCTGTTATGCAGCTGGCAAAAACTACAAGGACAATGTTTCTTCTGGATCTAACAGCTTGTCCAACCAAGATCCTGGTCTGAGGCATTGCTATGATCTTGTAAGTGCGTCTCTCTCTCTTGTATTGTTGTGTGCCTACCAGCGTGCTTTGCTAGGATTTTCGACTAGTAATCCCTTTGTGCAGACAATGGTTTCTACTACTGGCTGCTAAATTAGATATGTAGATGTCATACATGATACTACCTTGTACCTCCGTTCCTAAATATAAGTCTTTCTAGAGATTCCACTATAGACTACATACGGAGCAAAATGAGTGAATCTACACTCGAAATGCATCTATATACATCTGTATGTGGTCCATACTGGAATCTCCACAAAGACATATATTTAGGAACAGAGGTAGTACATTACACAAAATCGTAGGTGGCATGTAGGAATTCCAGTGCACTACATTAGGCTCCCTTAGAGTGCCTGCTAGTCCAGCACACAGAGCCATGACTAGTTTATGCTACACACACAATCGTTAATTGGTGGTTTAAATATGTGCAAGGGATATGCAATGTATTATCATGTAGAGATGTCTGAAATTAGTCGTGTCAACTTGCAGATAGTGTTACACAATGAAAAAGTACAAGATGTATGTGGCAATTTCATGGAACATCGCAAAAAAAGGAGAGGCAGAGGTGAGCCTATACAGTGTGTTATGGTAGGTCAATCCATTGCAATCATGGTGACATGTTATTTGTATGTCAGTTCTATTGGCCAAGTTTCTTAGGGATAGTTATTACGAGTTATCCTAAGAAAATAAGCACATGTGAATATAAGCTCCAGGTAATAAGCCAACCAGTTCTTTTCATTGCCTTCATTTTTAGCTTATCTTTGGTATGTTCAGCGAAAAGTTTAGATTGCATTATTTTTGTCATTTTTCTGCCCATATGAAAATTAATTTAACTTGCAAACATCACAAATTGAACCCACTGCAGTAATTAATATGGTAGGAAAACAGACCATCACTATTTGTTCAAAATGCAAATACAAAGATACCATCTATTTGGCACAATCTACTTTGGTCAATGTCTTTCATAGAGATCCTATTGCCTAATTTAAATGAAGAACGCATGACCCACATTTAAATGAAGAACGATTATTTATTAAAATTCGATGATCCAAGTGGCTGCTTATTATCATACTAGTCATCAACCCGTGCAACTGCACGGGCTAGCATAAAAGAACATAAAATGCATGCATATTAGAAAATGTGAAAGTAGTCATTGGTGATGTATAGGGGAAAATAAACAACATCACTTTTCCTCAATTATAAATTCACTATAAGAAAGATCCATTCTTTAGCAACAAAAAATGGAAATAACTGAGAACTTATTATGGCAATGAGAAGAATATATTTTAAATCTGCTGCATATTGGGATATTGTTTTGCATGGTATTGTGAGAAACGAACCAAATATAGTTTCAGCATGATTATTTTCATGAAGAGACCAACTTTGGTGTAACCTTGGGTTAATTTTATATTGTAATAAAGTTAGCAACTCGCAAACCACGAAGCTCGCCTCTACTAATAATGGCTAACCTGGGAGTACTCCTATTGTTCATTGTTAGTTTTTAGGTTAACAAATCAGTCCAAACATATAGATTAATTCAAATTATTTTAATGATATTTGATATGGTTGAAGATGGTGTTATTAGAGAAATATCATATATAATTTCCGTATCTTCTAAAGCACAATTGATTTGAAGCTATATTTGTGTTATGTCGTTTATTTAGTTGGTTTTTGGCAATACAAAGTGAAATTCAAAGAAATTATTAAGAATTTTTAGAACAATTGATTCTTATATACCAAAGGGATGTCGAGTGAGACCTACAGGAGCATAAATATCTTACTATGACAACTAATGAGACAACATTCTTTTTCTATAACTCAGTTTTCATGCAAGTTCAACATCTGCACCACAGAATCTTTGTATTTAATTGATAATTTAATTGATATGCCTCAAAAGGGAAGCCAAATTGGATCACAGAGGCTTTGGAGATTTAAAGGTTGAAGGGAAGGGAATAGAGGAACACATTGGATTGGATAGCATCACGGCCTTTTCAAATTTGTCAATTCCAATGTAGAGGGACAACAACGGACCTTGTCGTGTCATTCTTCTACCCATTTGAATACGTTGACGACTAAGAGCACCTGACGCACTGGGTGAACAACTTCTCCGGCGAGCTACTCCGGATATACTTCTGGCAGCACATCAAGGGCACATGGGTGGACGCGCCGCTGCTGGAGTACCTCAGCAACGGCCGCTGGCGGACGCGTCGCAGTATGGCCAGGAAAACCACGTTTGGGAGCTGGCAAAATTTCCATTCAGTTACTTCATCGGGTGGTTGCAGATGGCTGAACGGCGGCAGCTAGACAGGCGTCATGGAGCGAATAAAGCTGAGAAGGGTCTGACGAAGGAAACATGTGGAGATGATGTTTATTTGGAGTTGCTGAATCAATATATATTTTTGGAGCTATAAAAATCGAAATGTGTATTGTGCAATTGCATCGACATCGCCTACAAAAAATGCTAGCACAAATAGGCATCTTCTTTTGCTTCAACGAAATCTCACAAAAAAACTCCCAACAAATTTTGGACAAAATTCGGCCATCCATGTCATACAACCCGAAGAAAAAAATACCATACATAGAGGAAGATAAATTACATTTTTAGGCCAGTAAAGGACATAGAATATACGTCCATGTGTGCAAACAGTACTATCAAAAAATTCCATCAGAATAGAGTATAGTTTGTGCTTCTAAGATACACAAATCCTATTTGATCATTGGGTGAGCATAATTGAAAGAACAGGTCCATGGAAATATGTTCATTGTTTCAACAAATTCATTGCACGATGGGGAGCCTTAATCTGCTCTACAATCCCCGCAAAAACAAACGGACATGCACTGATTTCCTAGCAACCATGACGGTGGTGTGTATATTTTCAGTAGTGGATTAATCCTGGACATTGGCATCCTTGTAATCTGGAAGTAATGGAAGAGAAAATAGTAAGCTACGTATTCTAGCATCTCGTGAAACATATCATTCTACATGTGCATCGCCCCGCCAGCAGCCAAAATCTGCCAATCCGTCAACGCCGAGCCTCCCGTTACTCTGTGCTCCACTTTTGCTGAGTTCCTCTTGCTGCACCTACCCATTAGTGGTTAGATTTTTCAGTCTTCTTTGCTTCAGAAAAGAAGAGATAAAAACCCTATGGTTCAAATCCTCATATTTGACGCGTATCAATTTATAATCTATTATTTATTAGTAATTGTAGATTCTCTGAAAGTCAATTGCTGCTTCGTGTTTTACTTAAGCGTAATCAATTGTATAGGATTAGAAGCCGTATTTATGCTATTTTGGAAGTTTTGGATGCTCCATTGACATTTGATAATTACCTATTGCATTGAATAGGTAGTGCTTGATTGGTGGGTGAATGGAATTTGTTATACCTTTTTGAAAGACCGAAGTTGCTATAACTTAAAAGTCATTTGTATAGAAAAATAATTGAAGGCTAGGCCTCTTCCCTTCAGTTAGGTAGGATGATAATCTGAGCAATATCATTGAGATAATCGGATATTTATCCTGTATTTAGGAAAAATAAATAGAAGAGATCCAAATCAGATCCATGTATATAAAGATCAGCTAATTTTGTAGTGACACTTACGTACTCAGTGAGTCACAGAGAGGAGGTCAGGGTTGAGTTGAGTCCTTGACCTTTTGAGGACCAATTGCCCCTTACCAAACAGCATCAACAAAATTAGGAGGACCATCCCTCCATGCTTAGGAACCATGGGTGTCGTCCCAGTTCAGTTGGAGGAACATCATTGCTATTTCAGTATCACAGTTTCACAATGTTCCCATACAGTTTCTTCCCCAAGGAAAGACGATCCAAGTCCATTAAAAGGGATTACGTGCTTCCTGTTGGAGATGCATTTGGTTCTCCTCGGCTCGAGTTTCCCTATGGCTTGATAGAAGTAAGCAGCAAAGAGTCGTAACTTAAAGCAAAAAACGGACAGGGCCGACAGATTTACCTGATGTAAAGATCCTAAAAGTCTCTGATTAGTCGACTCTCTCCATTTAACACTTTCCTCTCTCTCCTTTTTTCCACTGACTCAATTCTAGTTTATTAGATTCTTGTTTAAAAGAATGAAAAAAGTATGTTAGATAATCTGGTCATGACTCGTGAACAGTGCTATTTGATGGGGGTATGTACGGTAGTACAAAATTTTCTTTATCAAGCATTAATTAGAGATTTATTAAATCAATTACTTGGGAGTTGTGTGACAAATTGAATAGGCCTGCTGTAGAATAGAGGGGGATTTAATGGTAATATTATTTACTGACATTATGACGATAGGAGTGAATGCCGACGAAGTCGACCAGCATAGGGGAGGTGGATCGATCGCAGTGTGGTTCATCTGGAATGGTTTCTCCAATCTTCAGCTGTGCAGCGTCACTAACCATGGCGGCTGCTAGACCGATTCAAATTTGAGGCTGAATCACGATGTTATGAATCTGGAGTGGTTCCTCCAATCAGCAGCCTCATGAATAACGGCAGCTACCATACCGGTTCGAATTGCCGTTGATGCGCCATTGTCCCCACTGTAGCGTCCATGTATGATCGGGAGACATGAAATCGGAGGAGATTCAAAGGACCTCCTCAGCTAAACGGATTGCAGCGGGGTTGCGCACAGAAAATTGAAAGGTTTGAGAGAAGGGGATTAGGGAGAGACCGGTCTGGATAGTTCTGTTTAGAGTCTAGGGTGGCGTTGGGATTGGTGAGGACGACGACGATGAAAAGAAGGCGAGAAGCGCCGCTAGTTTTTTTTCTTTGAGAGAGAAGTTACGTCCGTGTAGCATCTAGACACGATTCTTTAGCATGTTTTTTCAGAGAGAGGCTACGCGTAGCATCTCGTCAGGATTCTTTCATCAATAAACGAAAAGATTTTCAATATGAGAGAGTTTTGTAGAGATACGTGAGAGATTTTTTTTGCGGGTAAGATATACGTGAGAGATTAGATTGAGAGAGTTGGTTTCTTTTGCAGGTAAGATATATGTGAGAGATTAACGTGACAGAGTTTTGTAGAGATACGTGAGAGACTTTTTTGCGGGTAAGAGATACGCGAGAGATTAGATTGTGAGATTTGGGTATTTTTTTGGTAGGTAAGATATACGTGAGATATTTTTTTAGGGTGACGTGAGAGATTAGATTGAGAGGGACACGTGAGAGTTTTTAGATGATAAAAAAATGAGACACATGAGGTATTTTGAGATACGTGAGAGATTAGATTGAGAGAGTTGTTTTTTTTGCAGGTAAGAGATATGTGAGAAATTAGATTGAGAGACGTGAGAGTTTTTAGATGAAAAAAAGAGAGGCACGTGAGGTTTTTCCGCTCTATGAATTGATCTACACCATAATAATTCGGTCCCACCAGATTAACGGCTCATAAAATCTAATTAACGTCGGAATTTACAGGAAGTGCCTAATTAGTATAGGTATAGATAGATATAGATAGATAGCAGCACCACCTGAAAGCATCATATAGCAGCAGCAACAACTCATAGCAACTCATCATACAGCAGCAGCAGCAGTGTGCAATTCATCATATACCAGCAGCAGCTCATAGCAATTCATCATATAGCAGCAGCAGGAGCAGCTCATAGCAATTCATCATATAGCAGCAACAGAAGCAGCTCATAACAATTCATCATATATCAGCAGCAGGAGCAGCTTATGGCAACTCATCATATAGCAGCATCAGCTCATAGCAATTCATCATTTAGCAGCAGCAGCTCATAGCAATTCATTATTTAGCAGCAGCAGGAGCAGCTCATAGCAATGCATCATATAGCAGCAGCTGAAGCAGCACATAGCAATTCATCGTATAGTGGATCAGAATGAAAATTTGGCAAAAAAATCATAGGAGATCCTCACCTTGTTGGATGAGCTCATCCTTCAACAGCACCTCAAGGCCACGGCCTGGGAGGAGGGAATGGGGAATAAGGTGTCTTCTGCCGTAGTGTGGCATCAGTCGTAGTTGTGCGGCGCCCGCTGGAGTAGTGCGTTGGACGGACCACAGTGGAACAGCTGCTGGAGACCATGAGAATGAGGGGCGGGGCCAGAGGGAGGAGCAGTCGGGGAGATTTGGCCCTACCCGCCGGCCATGTAGCCTAGCTGGACAGAGTATCGTTGAGGACCAGGCCAGATGGAACCAGTGGCGACGACTCGCTGGAGGAACCCTAGCGCTGCAGGCAGGGGATCGAGGTAGAGGAAAGGGGAGAGGAGGTGCAAGCGGGCAGGGCAATTGCATTTTGAGTGTAATATAGACAGACAACAGAGTCATTTCACTATTCCCCTTCCCTTTAATTTTTAGTGAGCTTCTACCCAAAACACCCCCCTCCAAAGCGAAATAAGTTAAGCCCAAGCCCATAACTCAAAAATGACTTATTTACATCTTTTATGGCTTATTTTGACAATAATCTCTGAAAAGGCGGAATAGAACTGGCCCTTAACCTGCAATTCAATTCTGCATGCAATAATGAATCACTCCTGCCTGCTATAGTATACATTTAGGCATCATCATGCATGGCATAACCTAATACATGTGCATTCCATTATAGAATCTGGAATATGCAATATTTATGTTAGTTCATACGTTGCACATGATGTTTACATGCCCCTTAAATCTGGTCAGTCAAGTGATGGTCTTTAAGCCTCCTTCTTTGCTTCTTTTCTTGATACATCTGTTCAATTGCTTGTTTGCATCAGCCAGCCATACCAGAACTATTTGCTTTGATTACTTGCTGTTCTTGACCTAACACTCTAACAGAGCTTGTCAACGATTTAAACACTAAGGGCTGCTGTAGTGGGGGCTTGTATAACTCATAGGTGACATAAAGGTTTGGCTGTACACTAAAGTAGGCTCTCCAAGAGTACCTGGAGATCCAGTTCGAAGGTATAGGTACATAGTGCACACATAGTAAATGCTCATTTCATTGTGTGCAAGTGCAAGAGATGTGGCATGTTTCATTATGTGGTGTTATTTTGTTATAATCTCATCCTTTTGTGTTGTTCACTGACTGGAAAGTATGCATATTTATCTTCCAAGGAGACAAGTAACTAGTTTGTGTCACCTTGCAGAGGGGGTGCAATGAAGATAAGATTGAGGATTTCCATCTACAAGATGTTAGGAAGGAGCCTTGCAAGAGAAGTAGGAGCAGCGCTGAGCCTGTTCAACCAGTTAAGGTAAGTCACTGTATCTAAATCAACAGTTCAATTCCTTGTTTGTTTCAGGCATAGTTGATTTGCTCTTTTCAATTGTTTTATTTGTCCTTAGTTAATGAGCTGCCCAAACAATGATGCCTGATGTTGGGTACTTGTATAGCTATTACTTTACATAATTAATGGCCTTACCATTTAATTACTCTAGCGAAGTGTTCCTGAAGCTTTGAAGTCTATTAACCAACTATTACTGCATGAGGCTCACAATCTAGTTTATACGAGGCTAATGATTGCATAGTTTTGTTCGCTGTAGTAGGTTTGTATGAATCCCTCTGTTGTTCATTATGCTCCCTAAGACTTTAATTGAGCTACAGAATGGCCAACTGCTTGCTTACTTATACGCAAGATATATATATATATATATATATATATATATATATATATATCTACTCTATACTCTTATAAAAACAGAGTTGGTGATGATGGTGTGTCTACCATCCTGCATTATTGGTCGTTGAATTTATATCTGATGGATAGGAAGGAAACTGTTGTCTGTGTTTTGGATTGGCCCCAACATCATGGTCCTCTAGTGAGCTAAGAGAGATTTCTGTATGCAGGCTGCACAGACTACCATTTTTATAATTTTTAAAATATCACCTGCTTATGCTTCATGACGTGTAACATTATTGTTAGTCCTGTTTTGCCATGTACAAAATAGTCTGTATTGCTCGCTTCACTGTTGTAACTATATTTTCCCCTAGTCATGTGTACTTACAGAAACATTTCAGGGTGAAGTGACATCAACACAAAGATCTGCGAGCAGTGCGGCATGGCCGTTACCGAATAATTATGGATTGGAATTGGAATGTGATGATGTTCTTCAGCATCAACTAGAGGTGGCAAGACAATGTGTACATGATTCTCAACGTACAATCAACAATTTGAGACTGGACATGCAGGTATTAGATGCAGGAGTCAAAAAAATGAAACAAGACACTGAGGTAACCACGAAGGAATTGGAGATTTTGCAGACTGAAATTTGTGCTATCTGAATCCGGCCAGTCCTATTTTCTGAAGAGATTATAGTTCAAATGGTAAGTTCTGTTGATGCGTGTCCATGATGTATGAGCTTTATTTTTACAGTGTATGTAATTTTCTGTTTGTGTACGCTCTCTTATCACTGGTGCCAAACTATAATGCCCAGTGGGTATATTCGGCTGTAATTTCTTTATTGTATAGTGTAGGATTATTCTACATGTCTATGCCTTAGTCTTTTTATTGTATAGTGTATGTTATTTAGAGGCGATAGTATAGAGTAGGATAATTCTTGAATTTGCTATATCGTTGAAACGAGGGCCCACACGCCCAAACATTTCCTGGACGCCATACAAACGAACAAACATGTGTAGTCAAAGCGGGCCTTAAATGGGCTGGTCAAAATAATATTAAGTGGATCCCAAATGATGTGGCCCACCGTAACAACGGCTCTTAGCAGGTCGTTAACAGGCCAAAAGCTCGATAGGGCCGTATAAATGGAAATGGCCCGCAGGCCTCTAGCAGGCTGAAATAGATGTCAATTTTGTCTCGACCCTTTTACTTTACAAGCCAGTAAGAGGCCGAAAGTGTTATGGGGTAGAGGAGGCCCAATTTGCAAACTAGGCTTTTAACAGGCCGGAAATCGCGCTGGGCTGAAATGATGCCCTGCAGAACGTGGACCCCTAATGGACCTAAAGTCAAAGGCCCAACTGTTATGCGGGCCGTTAACAAGCCGAGAGACAAAATGGGCTAGGAGTTGTGATATGTCTCGAATGTATCTATAATTTTTGATTGTTCCATGCTATTATATTATCTGTTTTGGATATTTAATGGGCTTTATTATGCACTTTTATATTATTTTTGGGACTAACCTACTAACCGAAGGCCCAGTGCAAATTGCTGTTTTTTTTGCCTATTTCAGTGTTTCGCAGAAAAGGAATATCAAACGGAATGAAACCTTCGCGAGGATCGTTTTTGGAACAAACGCAATCCAGGAGACTTGGGGTGGACATAAAGGAAGACACGAGGTGGCCACGAGGTACGAGGGCGCGCCCAGGGGGGTAGGCGCGCCCCCCACCCTCGTTGGCCCCTCGTAGCTCCACCGACCTACTTCTTTCGCCTATATATACTCATATACCCTGAAAACAACCAGGAGCACCACAAAACCCTATTTCCACCGCCCCAACCTTCTGTACCCGTGAGATCCCATCTTGGGGCCTTTTCCGGCGCTCCGCCGGAGGGGGAATCGATCACGGAGGGCCTCTACATCAACACCATAGCCTCTCCGATAATGTGTGAGTAGTTTACCACAGACCTTCGGGTCCATAATTTATTAGCTAGATGGCTTCTTCTCTCTCTTTGGATCTCAATACAAAGTTCTCCTCGATTCTCTTGGAGATCTATTCGATGTAATACTTTTTGCGGTGTGTTTGTCGAGATCCGATGAATTGCGGGTTTATCATCAAGATTATCTATGAACAATATTTGATTCTTATCTGATTTCTTATATGCATGATTTGATATCTTTGCAAGTCTCTTTGAACTATCGGTTTGGTTTGGCCTACTAGATTGATCTTTCTTGCAATGGGAGAAGTGCTTAGCTTTGGGTTCAATCTTCGGTGTCCTTTCCCAGTGACAGTAGGAGCAGCAAGGCACGTATTGTATTGTTGCCATCGAGGATAAAAAGATGGGGTTTATATCATATTGCTTGAGTTTATCCCTCTAAATTGTGTCATCTTGCCTAATGTGTTACTCTATTCTTATGAACTTAATACTCTAGATGCATGCTAGATAGCGTTGAAAATATTTTGGAAGAGTGTCAACTTTAGTTAATATTAATCCCGCTATTTTGGAAGAGTGTCAACTTTGCGTGCATGTGGATCGTGTTGAAAATATTTTATGTGATAGCTATTTTGTTGAATTTGCTTATGATCCCACATGTAATTATTATGAGAGAGGAAAATATGGTGGTAGAAATTTTCATGTTACAAAATTACCTCTCGTTATGTTGAGATTGCTATTGTTTCTTTCCACTTCCTTGCATATGCTAGTTTTTGCTTGCTACGATAATTTGTTTGCCTATAAGATGCCTATGTATAGGAAGTATGTTAGACTTAGATGTTTTTTCATGTGTTTCATGATGCTCTCTTTGCGCTTCAATTCTTGTCTTTCATGTGAGCATCATCGAAATCTCAATGCCTAGCTAGGGGCGTTAAACGATAGCAATTGTTGTGAGGCAACCCAATTTTATTTTTGTTCCTTGCTTTTTGTTCCTGTTTAGTAGTAAATATTTCATCTAGCCTCCGGTTAGATGTGGCTTTATGTTTTAATTAGTGTTTGTGCCAAGTAAAACCTATAGGGTCTTCTTGGGTGATAATTATTTGATCTTGCTGAAAAAGACAGAAACTTTCTGCTCACGAAAACAATTGTTAAAAATCACCAGAAATTGATAAAATACTGATTCCAATTGCAGTAGATCAACAATCAAATTATCTATGTCTCCCGCAGCATGTATCCTTTTGCATCTTTAGCTTACTCTACTTGGGGGCGCCCCTCGGGCTGCATCATCCCCAGGCCGCTCGGGTCTGTCCCAGTGGCGTGTATCGTTCTCGCATCCATCTATGCTAGTTCGCTTCCTCTCATGAGTTATCTAAGGTTACCACTCACCTGCCCGGCGCCTCGTCACCGCGGGAGCCATGCGCCAATCGTCTTTCTTTAGGATCCTTTGCATGAGAAGACTAGGCACGGCGTCTGTGCTCGGGTCCGTCCCTGCAGCGTCGATAAACCCAATGGTTGCTCTGTCTGGCGGGCCGGCCCCGCTCACGTCACCTCCTGGGGTCGTTGGTGCTTGGCCCTCTCATGTGATATCTTCAGGAGATTCGTTCGGCGCAGGTTGCCTAACCATCTCGCAGGACCACCACAGTCATCAAGAACCAAGACCAGGCGTAACCCGCCTTGAGGTAGGGCCTCGTGAGTCTCGCGCTGGCTCGCGAGTGCCTAGACACACCTCGTCCAGCCCTGTTGTGCAAGCCACGTGTCAGGGCGGGGCTGTACACGCCTCGGGGGCTCCACCCAGAGGGGCCCCTCACCCATGCACCAGTGGAAGCACCATGCTCCACGCTGGCAGTCGACACGGTCGAGGAGAGGCTATGCCCGTGCAAGTGAGGAAGCGCTATGCTCCGCGCTGGTGATAAACAATTGAGGGCGGCCCCATGGACGACCAACCTCAGGGAGCCACCTGGCTCAGTGTCCAGCTTCACCGCAACGCTTTCCCCTCGGGAGAGCCGCGCGAGGGGGCTGGGCACGGGGGCTGCGCTCAGGTCACGCCCAAGCGTACGCCACCCTGCCAGGTCTCTCGGACCTGGTCGTCACGCGCCCTCCCGAGCGGAGCGAAGGTATGAAGGTCGTTTGGACGTCAAGGGGGATTCCTGAGCATCGCAACTCAGGAGCCTAACTAGCCGCGTAGCCCCTCACCCCTTGGTCTCGTCCTGGTGATCCGGACGACCCAATGGCGGCTGAGGTATGCGCGGGGTCGGGCCCTGCTGTCGGTGTCAAAACCGGCGGATCTCGGGTAGGGGGTCCCGAACTGTGCGTCTAAGGCGGATGGTAATAGGAGGCGGGGGACACAATGTTTACCCAGGTTCGGGCCCTCTCGATGGAGGTAATACCCTACTTCCTGCTTGATATATCTTGATGATATGAGTATTACAAGAGTTGATCTACCACGAGATCGTAGAGGCTAAACCCTAGAAGCTAGCCTATGATTATGATTGTTGTTGTCCTACGGACTAAACCCTTCGGTTTATATAGACACCAGAGGGGGCTAGGGTTACACAGAGTCGGTTACAAGGGAGGAGATCTACATATCCGTATTGCCAAGCTTGCTTCCACGCAAAGGAGAGTCCCATTCGGACACGGGACGAAGTCTTGAGTCTTGTATCTTCATAGTCCAACAGTCCGGCTGTCCGAGGACTCCCTCAGTAGCCCCCGAACCAGGCTTCAATGATGATCAGTCCGGCGCGCAGATTGTCTTCGGCATTGCAAGGCGGGTTCTTCTCCAAATCCTGACTACCTGTTGAGTAGTGTCCGGCTTCCCATAAATGTTTGCACTCCTTGGCTTCCGTGCCTAATAATGGCTATCTTCCACGTGTCGACCGAATGCGAGAAGCCAGGGCATTTTTACATTTGCCACCCTAGCCATGTGAGTAAATCGTCTATTTAAAGAGCCGGGGATCCTTAGATCCAGATCCCACCATCCTCCCACCGCGAGTATCCATCAGAGCACGCCCGGAAAAGTCCATTCCATCATGGCCGGCCATCGGAGCTCCTCCTCTCGCTCCCGTAGCCCTAAGCTAGGCAACTGGAAGAAGTGTTCCGTCTCCCACAGACAGTTAGTAGAGTTACAGACCCAGGGGTTTCTCCCTCCTGCGTATATGGTCCCTGTCCAAGCTGGACTAGCCACTTATAATGGCGGGGAGCAAGCGGAGAGCTTTCCCAACCCATCTATGGGGGAGCGGGTATGCCTTGTCCCTTACTTATTAAGGGGACTTGGATTTCCAATCCATCTGTTCCTTCGCGGGCTCCTGGAGTTCTACGGCCTCCAGATGCATAATTTTACTCCCGCCTCCATATTACACATTGCTGGCTATGTCGCCCTTTGTGAGCTGTTTTTGGGCTGCGAAGCTCATTTCGAGCTAGGGAAGAGGCTATTCTGCCTCGTACCCCGTACACAGGAGGGGTCAATATATAAAGTTGGCGGAGCCGAAATATGGCGCATCGCCGGGACCGGATACCTGTCCGGTACTCCGAAGAAGACATTCGAAGACTGGCCTTCAGAGTGGTTTTATATGGAGGACGTCCCCCTTCCGGACCCTATTCGGATGGGCCTTCCTGAGTTCGACAATGCTCCGTTGAAGAAACGCCGCAGCTGGCGCCCTCGGAGCCCCCAGGAGGAAGATAACGGAGAAGTCCTTTACCTGATGGGCCAGATAAGGACACTGGCCAAATCAGGATTGACAATAATCGAAGTTATGTCAATATGTATAATGCAGGGGGTGCAGCCACTTCAATATCGGGGACAACCCATGTGGCACTTCAATGGAGAAGACGATGCCACCCGCTGCGGTCGTAAAGGTCCGGACTCCGTCGCTGCTCTAGCGAAAATACTGTCCGATTTGTATAAAGGAGAGGAAGAGGAGTTCATCCACATCAAGCCACGGGATGGATTCTCCATGTACAACCCCCCAAACTGGGTGAGCTGCTACCTTTTACTCCAGACCTTCCCGCGTTCTTTGTCATAAATATTTACTTTGCTATTTCATAGCAGAAACTGTGAAAAGCTGTGAGGGAGGTCCACAGCTCGCCTCCACAACCAGAGGACCCTGACCGGGCCCTCGACCCCGGACTCGAAGAAGATCCGGACACATTTGTGGAGCTTATTGACAGGACGTTCTATCAATTGAGCTGCGATGATGCCATGGTGGCCATCATAGCCGATTATCCTGGACTACTCCCTGCATCGCATGTAAGTAAAACAGGAGTCCCAATCTTCCGAGAGGGATCCCTTTTTCTGCACTTCACCTACCGCACACATATGGTGTCTTACAGGGAAGTCCCTCGGGACGCCATGCCGAACCCGCAGTGACTCACCAACAAGGGGCACCGAAGCCGGGTAGGCTTAAAAGGAAGGCGGTCAGGACTGAGACGTCGTCGAAGAGGTATGAAAAGGAACCCCGCTCGGTGGTTGTCGTCTTTTAAAATATAATAACGCCCATGTTTCCCAGTAGGAAAAACGCTCGCCGGACTATATCCAGAGAGGTTGCCGGCCACGCCTCCACCAGTCGGGCTCCAGAGCCGGACTTAGAAGCGGACGCTAACATGGGGCCAACACCGGATGTTCCTCCTACAGAGGATGCAGATAGGCTGTCCGCTACGAATTCCGAAGTGGAGAGCGCCATGAATCACAGGCGTCGTCGGTACGTACTCCGCGACGCTTGTTTCTCCCAAGAGGCGTTCGATGCCTTCAACTCAGGAGACACGTACATCCGAGCTGCTCAAAATGGTCTTGCCAGAGCCACGGACCAGTATGTAAAGGATATACGGGTAAGAAAATCTAATAATTATGTATATCAGTAGCCGCTGAGACTTGAAGCAGTTGGCACAACTGATTTAAGGATCATTGTTTTGCATAGGTTCTTACAGAGAAGAATACCCAGTTGTCTCAAGAGCTGGAGGAGTGCAAAGCCCAGCTTCAGGCTGCAGTTGCCGCAGTAAAGGAGTCCGAGAAGGCCCCATCTGGTAACACTTATTTCTATGACATGTACCAGGTAGTATGCGGCATGCATGCAAATCTGACAATAGATTCTGCAGATGATCCCGAAATGAATCCGGAGGTCGTGCAAGGGGATGAGCAACATGCTCAACGACAGTTAAAGGCTGGCGAGCGCGTGCTTAAGAAGGTTAGGCAGGAGAAAAACGATCTCCAAGATGCCAATACCCGGCTGAGTGTTGAACTGAAAGATGTTCGGGCCCAACTCGCTGACTCCGTGAAGGGGAATAAAAGGCTTCGAGGCGGCATTTTTAGTAAGTGCTTAAACGAACTTTTATAGAGTTTGGCGAAGAAACCGGCTAACAGAGTTATATCCGTAGGTATGCTGACGGGTCGTCCCGCAGAAGAGATGCCCGGGTCTGCAGGTGATCTTCTGCCCGAGCTCTCACAACTTCACGAACAAGTTCGGCAGGTGATGCATGGCATTGCCCAGGCCTTGTGGCCGTCCGCCTCCCTGCCAGGAGGCATGTGGGAGCTCGTAGAGATGCTCAAGGGAGCGCAGCAGCGCTTCCGATTATGGAAGATATCTGCCTGCCGACAAGGTGCGAGGGAAGCCTGGGCCATGGTGAAGACTCGATATACGAAGGCTGACCCGAACCATATGGCCGAAGTCGGGCCTGTGGGGTCTGATGGGAAAGAAATCCCCGTTAGTTTGGTGTATGACCAGGTGAAATTAGCCGCAAAGTATTCCCAACAGGACTGTAGGCTAGACAGCCTATTGGATGGTATAGAAGAAGAATTTAGTCAGTCTAAGTGACTGTGTACTTCAATTGACATATATTGTCCCTAGCCGGATTGTAGATCATTTTTCATGGCGGACCTATTCACTTCGACCTCCGGACCCGACAGTCCGGAGTGTATCCGAATACCCGCTCAGTTATGTAAAGACCAGGGTATGTGTGGAAACCAGGCGTAGGGGTCATAAGTGCTTGAACAGACAAGTACCCAACTAGCTATGTTATATTACATGGATAGTAAGAAACATCTTCCAGGGAGAATAGGTCCGTTAAGGGTTCCTTTCCCTGGGTACGCATGCATTAATGTGCATGTCCGAACTGCAAAAGTAGAAGCAGGATATAAACATCTGGGGGCGTGTATTATGATAAATAAAAGTCATCTTTTGTTCACCGACCGAATATTCCCTTAAGAACACTAGCTTTCGGCTTCACCCAGTCTGAGGTACACATCCGGCTGACCCGGCAGTAACAATCGCAGAGGTGCTCCCCTTATGCCCTAGCCGAATTAACGGGAACGTAGGGCATAAACACAAGAGCCAGGCAACCCAGCTTGGCCAAAACTTAAGTCATATCGATGTATATAGTGGCGAAGAAAAGGTACATGTGGAAAAGTAACACATGTGCGGAGGGCATAGAGCCCGAAACATAGCTATATTAAGCTTCTGTATAAGAAGCCCCCAGGTATAATGAGCACGCCTTAGCGCGTCAAGACTGTGTAGTCAAGACACATTTTAACCTTGTAAGGCTGTGAAAAAGAAGGGAAGAAAGAAAGAAAGAAAATATAGATAGCTGATATAAAAAATTGATGGAGGTGAGGAGACGAACACATAGTCCGGAACTAGGCGTAGAACCTTCAGAGTCTGGCTGCGTTCCATGGGTTTGGCTCGAGTCGATTGTCCGATGCATCCCGCAGACGGTACGCTCCACCGGTCAGAACTTGGTCGATAACGAAGGGACCTTCCCATTTGGGCTCGAGTTTGTTCTTTTTCTTCTCTGGTAGGCGTAGAACTAGTTCGCCAACATTGTAAGTTTTGGCCCGTACTTCTCTGCTTTGATACCGTCGAGCCTGTTGCTGATAGAATGCGGAGTGGGCTTTTGCCACGTCATGCTCCTCCTCCAGGGCGTCCAAACTGTCCTGCCGATCAAGCTCGGCTTCCTTCTCTTCGTACATGCGCACTCGAGGTGAGTCATGAATGATGCCACAGGGCAGTACTGCCTCTGCGCCGTACACCATAAAAAACAGTGTGTATCCGGTACTGTGATTCGGCGTGGTCCGCAACCCCCATAGTACGGAGTCGAGCTCCTCTACCCAGTGCGTATCTAATTCCTTTAAGGATCGCACTAATCTAGGTTTAATGCCGCTCATGATAAGACCATTTGCCCGTTCGACCTGACCGTTTGTTTGGGGGTGATAGACGGAGGCATAATCGAGCTTAATACCCATGTTGCTGCACCAAGTTTTTACCTCGTCGGCTGTAAAGTTTGAGCCGTTGTCGGTGATGATGCTGTGGGGGACGCCGTAACGGTGTACAACCCCGGATATGAAGTCTATCACTGGTCCGAATTCGGCTGTTTTAACTGGTTTGGCTTCTATCCATTTGGTGAATTTATCCATCATGACCAATAGGTATTTTTTCTTATGGCTTCCCCCTTTAAGGGGTCCGACCATATCAAGCTCCCAGACCGCAAAAGACCAAGTAATGGGGATTGTTTGGAGAGCGGTAGGTGGCATATGGCTTTGGTTTGCAAAAAGCTGGCAACCGACGCAACGTTGACCGAGGTCCTGTGCGTCTGCTCGGGCCGTCGGCCAGTAAAAACCTGTTTGGAAGGCCTTGCTTACAAGGGCCCGGGCTGCGGCGTGATGGCCGCCAAGTCCAGCATGAATTTCTGCCAATAGATGCCGTCCTTCCTCTTCGGAGATGCACCTTTGAAGTACTCCGGTAGCGCTTCTCTTATAAAGCTCTCCCACGTGGACCTTATAGGCTTTAGACCGCCGCACAATGCAACGTGCTTCGTTTGGGTCCTCGGGTAGTTCTTGCCTAGTTAGGTAAGCCAAGAAGGGTTCTGTCCATGGGGCGATGACGGCCATAATCACGTGGACCGAAGGTGTTATTTCGATGGCTGAGCCTCCAATTACGTCAGAGTGTTCGGGATCTGGCGTTGTGGCCGGGTCCGGACTATTATTGCCGGTCTCTCCTTCCCATACCACAGATGGCTTAAACGGCCTTTCCAAGAAGATATTAGGTGGGACGAGGTCGTGCTTAGCGCCGATGCGGGCGAGGATATCCGCCGCCTGATTGTTTTCCCGGACCACATGGTGGAATTCAAGCCCCTGGAACCGAGCTGACATCTTGAGGACGGCGTTGTAGTAAGCCGCCATTTTCGGATCCTTGGCGTCGAAGTCTCTATTTATTTGAGATATTGCGAGGTTCGAATCCCCACGCACTTCTAGTCGTTGGATGCCCATGGAGACTGCCATCCGGAGACCATGTAACAGGGCCTCATATTCTGCTGCGTTATTGGAGTCTGTGTATAGTATTTGGAGTACGTATTGGACTGTATCTCCAGTGGGGGATGTCAGGACGAAGCCAGGCCCCAGACCAGCCAGCATTTTAGAGTCGTCAAAGTGCATGATCCAATTGGAGTATGCGCCGTACTCTTTAGGGAGTTCGGCTTCTGTCCATTCGGCGACGAAATCCGCCAGTACTTGTGACTTAATGGCCCACCGTGGTTTGTATATTATGTCAAACGGGAGGAGCTCAATGCCCCATTTGGCAATCCGGCCAGTGGCATCGCGGTTGTTTATTATGTCGTTTAGTGGTACTTCATAGGCCACCGTAATTGAACACTCCTGAAAGTAGTGCCGTAGTTTCCGGGATGCCATGAAGACCGCGTATGCTATCTTTTGATAATGTGGGTACCGTGATTTGCATGGAGTGAGGACAGTGAATACATAGTATACCGGCTTTTGAAGTGGGAACTTATGTCCGTCCGTCTCTCATTCGACGACGAGCACTGCGCTTACAACTTGGTGTGTTGCCGCTATATATAACAACATTGGTTCGCTGACATCTTACTGAACCGTACCCTACCTGGGCAGGGACAGGTGGTAGTACGAAGCAAGTATGGGGGTTTACTGGAACAAGACTCGATCTATGGCTGACTCAGGAGGTCAAAGTATTCTCCGTAGGATTAGCATGACAAAAATATTTCCATTAACAGATAAACTCACCACTCATCAAACCTCACCATGCCATACCGGACATACTCGTCTCAACGAGGAACTAGGGACAAGCTCGTGTCTACCCAAGAACGCGACTTTCCCGGCTTCCTTCCAGTATGCATGAGAAGCTCACGAGGATGATTACCATCACCAACATATCCATTTCTAACAACAAAGAATCTCCATTGTGCACTCATGCGTATGAATTTATCGTCACATAAAAATAATGTATGCTCCAAGTCAAGGTGGTGTTGTAACCGTATCAAAACACCACACAAAAATATTATGCCAGAGTTCAGAATGCTTGCCTTCAAGAGTATGCAAGGGGGTGCACTTTTTGAAAGTTTTCTTCTCTCTCCATTTCCTATTTTGAAAAATATTCAAATAACAAATATTTCAAAAACAGTACAAAAAGTTGTCCCCAAATATTTTTGAAATAAATCTTAAAATAAACTAGATGAAATTTGAGAGAGGTAGGAAAAAGAATCAACTCATTTGGAGTTTTATTTTAAAAGATATAGCCAGTCAAAGTTTGGTCAAAGTTCTGTTTTTAATAAAAACAGAAAAAGAAAACGTTTTCGGAGGGGCTTACGCTTTCTGTTTAGCGAAGACGTATCTTGCGAAATACGCCTCCACTTAAAACACACATCGGCGGGGGCTGGGTCACTGACAGTGGGTCCAGGGGGCCCACTGGTCAGGTTTGACTATTCTCGTCTCCCTCCTCTGCCTCTGCCCGAACGGAGGCAGGGCTCCGGCGATCGCCGTCGAGGAACGGCGCCTCTCCGCGGGGTCCTGAGGGCGGGGATGGATCCGCCAGCCCAGGGCGGTCCTCCCGGTGGGCGCTAGGCTGGTGGGGACGGAGGGAGTCGCCGTCGGTGAGCTCCGCGGCGGAGGAGGCTTCGAGAGTGAATGGGGGTTTGGGCTCCGGTGGTTCTTGGTCGCGTTTGAGAGGCTGGGCGGCACCGTGAGGTCGAGGGGAGTGGGATGGTGGTGCTAGATGAGCTGGGGAGGCTTTGTTGGCGACTAGCGGGACCGGAGGGAGGCGGCGGCTGAACCTGCCGGAGGTGGGGGAGATGGCCTCTTCCGGTCAATCCGCGGCTAGGGGAGCACTAGGGGGATGGCCTGGGGTCGCCTGAGGGCTTGGACGAGCTTGGGGTCCCCTTATATAGGCGTTCGGGGTTGGTCCCGCGGCGGGCGTGGATAAGAACACCGGCGACCGTCGCTCTGTAGCCGCAGGGCGACGTGGCGGCGACGAGCGCGTGCCGACGGGCTCCAGGATAAGCTCGAGCTGCTCCAGGGGGCAGCTGGCGCGGGCGGGTGGCTTGGGCGGCGCCGTCCATGGCAGGAGCCCACTGCCGACGCCGGTCTGCCGCCAAGGGAGCCCTGGCGGCGGCGCTGTAGGGCGCCAGGGGTGGCTTGGAGGGTTTTGGCGAGTGGGCGAGGGTAGTGCGTGGCTCTGCAGGTGAGCAAGGGCCAGGGGCGGGACGCGGCGAGGGCGGCAGTGCGACGCGGCGGCTCGGTGCGCGCGCGCGTGCAAAACGTGCCTCTGGGCGCGCCTAGAGCGCGCACGCCAACTGTTCGGCCAAATGCCAATGCGCGCCACAGGGCTTGGGTGAGGCTGGCAGATAGCAGACCTAGGTTAGGAGTAGTTAGGATCTTAGTGGACAAGGTTGCTGGGTCAGTGGATCAAGTACACAGTGCAAACTAAAACTCATGTCAAAATTGACTGTGCACACCAAGTGTTTGACAGAATGCTAAGTGCATTTAGGCAACTCTTGGAGTGGCCAAAATCTCCAGATCATGGTCTCTCTAGATGTAGGTGATGATGGCAAGATCATTTGGGCAAAACCAGAAACTTGCTAGTGCAAGTTTTGCAAAACTTCAGTTTTGGACAGAAAGAAAAAGGTCTCATTGCATGCACTTAAAATCTTCCAATGGGTCCACTCTCCTGGACTTAAGGGTTTGGTAGGGAGGGCTATAAGCAGGAAAAAGCTCATGGGCACTAGAGCAAAATAAAATAGGGTTGCAGTACAAATCACCAAACAGGAGCAGAATGAAGATGAGGTTGATTCACTCAAATATTTCAAAGAACATCACTGGGTTTTAGCATAAAGTTGAATTATATGCATCTACTGACATCTCCAAACACTTGGAAGAATTTTTAAAGGAATATTTAAATAGGTTGTAGTGCAAAAATACCTACTGGACCAGATTTGAAAAGTTGATGTAGAGCTCAAAATCTCCAATAACCAAAAGATATATTTGCATAAAAGTGATGTGGAAACATCACATGACATCCCCAAATTTTGGTTAAATTTTTAAATGCATTAATCAAATGGTTGCAGTGCAACAGAGACTCCAAATTCATGAAAAGTCGTTTTAAAAGAATAAAGCTCAGGGAAAAGCAATCTTGCAATTAAATCCACTGATAAAGAATTGTTTCATAGAGAGAGTATACAAGTCCAATAATACTTTTGGAAAGTTTCCACTTGAGGTAAAAACCCACAATATCAAAAAGTAAATCTAGACAAATGGAAAAGTTTAATTTCCTGGCAAAATTTTAATTAATAAAACAAGGTCAGAATTTTGGGGTGTCACACTTCGTCCCGTGTCCGGATGGGACTCTCCTTTGCATGGAAGGCAAGCTTGGCAATACGGATATGTAGATCTCCTCCCTTGTAACCGACTCTGTGTAACCCTAGCCCCCTCCGGTGTCTATATAAATCGGAGAGTTTAGTCCGTAGGAGAACGACAACAATCATAATCATAGGCTAGCTTCTAGGGTTTAGCCTCTACGATCTCGTGGTAGATCAAATCTTGTAATACTCATATCATCAAGATCAATCAAGCAGGAAGTAGGGTATTACCTCCATCGAGAGGGCCCGAACCTGGGTAAACATTGTGTCCCCCGCCTTATGTTATCATCCGCCTTAGACGCACAGTTCGGGACCCCCTACCCGAGATCCGCCGGTTTTGACACCGACATTGGTGCTTTCATTGAGAGTTCCACTGTGCCGTCGCGATAAAGGCTTGATGGCTCCTTCGATCATCGACAATGATGCGATCCAGGGCGAGGCTTTCCTCCCCGGACAGATCTTCGTATTCGGCGACTTCGTACTGCGGGCCAACTCGCTTGGCCATCTAGAGCAGATCGAGAGCTACGCCCCTGGCCATCAGGTCAGGTTTGGAAACTTGAACTATACTGCCGACATCCGCGGAGACTTGATCTTCGACGGATTCGAGCCCATGTCAGGTGCGCCGCACAGTCACGACGAGCACGACTTAGCTCTGCCGTCGGACAGTGTTCGGGAGGTGACACCTGCAACTACTCCGGCCCTCAATCTGGAACAGGTTGCGCCGTCTGAGGACGGGTGGATGGACCCCACCACGAAGGCCGCGCACTCAGCGGCGATAGAGCCGAATGCTGACTTCACTTCCTATGAGACCCGTGTTGCCGGACACTTGGATTCGTCCCCGGCCACGGGCTCCGAACCTCCTGCGTCCGTGCCTATCGAATCTGATTGGGCACCGATCATGGAGTTTTCCTCCGCAGATATCTTTCAGCACTCGAAAACTGGGCGACGTGCTAAACTCATTGAGGTCTCTCTCCTTGTCAGGAGACCCTTGGCCAAACTATGTCCGGCTAGAGTGGGATGCGGACGACGAAGAAATTCGCTCCCCACCCACCACCCACTTAGTAGCCACTATCGACGATTTAACCGACATGCTCGATTTCGGCTCCGAAGACATCGACGGTATGGACGATGATGCAGGAGACAAACAGGAACCACCGCCCACAGGGCGCTGGACTGCCACCTCATCATATGATATATACATGGTGGACACCCCCAAAGAAGGCGATGGCGATAAGGCAACGGAGGATAATCCCTCCAAGAAGCAATCCAAGCACCGGCGTCAGCGGCGCCGCTCTAAGTCCCACCATAGCAAAAGCAGCGATACCGGCACAAGAGACAATAACGCTCCGGATAGTGCCGAAGACAAAGACAATCCCCTCCAGCCAGGCCTCGAGCAGGAGGATGAACAAGCTAGCCCTCAGGAACAGGCAGCAGATGGAGAATCATAGGATGACAATTACATGCCTCTCTCCGAAGACGAGGTGAGCCTCGGCGACGAAGAATTTATCGTGCCTGAGGATCTCGTCGAGCAGGAGGGCTTCAAGCACCGGTTTATAGCCAGAACAAACAGCCTGAAGAAAAAGCAACAACAGCTTCGAGCTGATCAAGATCTGCTAGCGGATAGATGGACTGACGTCCTGGCGGCCGAGGAATACGAACTCGAGCGCCCAACCAAGAGTTACCCAAAGCGCAGGTTGCTACCCCAACTCGAGGAGGAAGCATTAAAACCTGCATTACCAGCGTATGATGCGGCTGATCGGCCACCTCGTGGCCGAGACAGAGGGGCATATCAGCCCGAAGTCCAGCCGGCACCCCGTCGCCAGACAAACAAAAACACCAAGGCCCGGGGCAACACGCAGGACATGCGAGATGTATTGGAAAACAAAGCAGGACATACAAGATCGATCTACGGATCACGGGGGCGCGCCCCAACGCGTGACGATGATCGTCACGCCGGATACACTAAAAGCAAATCCGGCCGGGCCGAATACAGTAGACAAGACTCGTATGAACTACGTCGTGACATAGCCCGACACAGAGGCGCCGCACACCCCCTATGCTTCACTGATGAAGTAATGGATCACGAATTCCCAGAAGGATTTAAACCAGTGAACATTGAGTCCTATGATGGTACAACAGACCTCGCGGTATGGATCGAGGATTTCCTCCTCCACATCCACATGGCCCACGGTGATGATCTACCTGCCATCAAGTACCTCCCACTGAAACTCAAAGGACCAGCTCATCATTGGCTGAATAGCTTGCCAGCAAACTCAATTGGCGGTTGGGAGGATTTGGAAGATGCATTCCTTGATAACTTCCAGGGCACTTATGTGCGACCACCGGATGCTGATGACTTGAGCCATATAACTCAGCAGCCAGGGGAATTGGCCAGGAAATTCTGGACCCGGTTCCTAACTAAAAGGAACCAAATTGTGGACTGTCCGGATGCAGAGGCCCTAGCGGCATTTAAGCATAACATCCGTGGCGAGTGGCTCGCCCGGCACCTCGGCCAAGAGAAGCCGAAGTCTATGGCAGCCGTCACGACACTCATGACCCGCTTTTGCGCGGGCGAGGACAGCTGGCTGGCTCGCAGCAACAACACATCAAGAAATCATGGCAATTCAGATGCCAAAGATAGCAACGGCAGACCACGTCGCAACAGACACAAGCGCCGCAACAACGGCGACAACGCCGAAGACACGGCAGTCAATGCTGAATTCAGTGGCTCTAAATCCGGTCAGCGGAAGAAGCCGTTCAAAAGAAGCAATTCGGGCCCGTCCAGTTTGGACCGCATACTCGATCGCTCGTGTCAATTTCACGGCACCCCCGATAAGCCAGCCAATCACACCAACAGAGAATGCTGGGTGTTCAAGCAGGCCGGCAAGTTGAATACCGAAAACAAGGAAAAGGGGTTGCATAGCGACGATGAGGAGGAGCCCCGGCCGCCGAACACAGGAGGACAGAAGAAATTTCCTCCCCAAGAGAAAACGGTGAACATGATATACGCAACCCATATTCCCAAGAGGGAACGGAAGCGTGCACTAAGGGACGTCTATGCGATGGAGCCAATCGCCCCAAAGTTCAACCCATGGTCTTCTTGTCCGATCACTTTCGATCGTAGGGACCACCCCACTAGTATCCGTCATGGCGGTTCTGCCGCATTGGTTCTGGATCCCATCATCGATGGATTTCACCTCACTCAAGTCCTTATGGACGGTGGAAGCAGCCTGAACCTGCTCTATCAGGATACTGTGTGCAAAATGGGTATAGACCAATCGAGGATCAAACCCACAAAAACCACCTTCAAGGGTGTCATACCAGGTGTAGAGGTATGTTGTACGGGCTCAATCACACTGGAAGTGGTCTTCGGATCTCCGGACAACTTCCGAAGCGAGGAACTAATCTTCGATATCGTCCCCTTCCGTAGTGGCTATCACGCACTACTCAGACGAACCGCATTTGCTAGATTCAATGCGGTACAGCACTATGCGTACCTCAAGATGAAAATGCCAGGACCTCGCGCAGTTATAACAGTTAATGGAAACACAGAACGCTCGCTCCGCATGGAGGAGCACACTGCAGCCCTCGCAGCGGAAGCACAAAGCAGCCTTCTGAGGCCAACCGCCAATTTGGCGGAAAGGCCCCCGAACACCTTCAAGCGAGTCCGGAGTAACCTGCAACAGGATCTCCAGGCACGTTCAGAGCTCGGATAGCAATTTGGCCTCCGCCATAGTCCCAGTCAAGTGGCAAAATTTGTGCCGCGCGTACGTAACTATGCACTCAAGATACCATGGGCATAGGCGGAGGCACGGCTATGGCACGGCCCACAATGCGGCTCAACCGCCCCAGGGCACGTATACCTTTATCATTTTTCTCTTCCAGGACCTTACTCTCTGGAAGACCTCTCTGGCAGTCTGATTGTTGACTCATTGCGGGAAGGAAATACCAAGGAAGCAAGACGCTCTGACGTACAAGGGAATCCCCAGGTGGTCTCTGATAACGATCGAATACCTGTTTTACATACCAATATGCAGCCTGCCCTTGGATAGGACATGTCAAATAGTCCTATTTTTTGCTTATTGCACAACTTGTATCCGTACGCTTTGACGTATTATTTAAATAACAATGCATAGCGTTAGTCTATTATTGCATTTCCTTTTTCCTTGTCTGCTTATTTTACGACAAATTGCACCCGTACATTCTGGTACGACCAGTGCGCCAGGGGCTTCAGTATACCCCATAACACGGCGTGAAAAGTCCGAACACTTTCGACAGTGCGGCACCCCGAACTTATAGCATTATATGCACCAGCTCCGAATCATGTCTTGGGTCAATAGTTGGTTTTTCCCGGCTCCCATGTTTTGGTACCTTACGTTCCTCTATATCGGCTAAGGTAGCACTGGGAGAACTACTGCGATTGTGTCCCGGTTCTTCTGGACGAGCACCTCAGTAGAGAAAGCCGAAAACTGACTGTCATGATGAGGCGAGAGCTGGTCGCTGTTCGAGAGGTCTCAAGTCCTTAAAGACTTTTTCCGCTTCGGGCGAGGAGTCGGCCTTGCCCGACTTAGGCGTATATAGCGCCCCAAATTCGGCCTTCCGAATACTAGGGGCTTCGCCAAAATTTAAAATTGTAGACTTCTATGGCTAAGTGAGAGTGATAAAGCTTTATAGTCCGATTGCCTCGTTCGTTGTACTGAACACCTCCTTCGAAGGACCCAAAATTGGGATAAAGAATGCTCAGGTTTATCCCGAACACCTTAGTACTAGTTACATGGGGGCAGAAGCCGACGACTGGCCAACTCTCAGATTTTATAAACGGCCGCACAGAACGTAATATTTTAAATTAACAAGCGTTGCATAGCGCAGATGAACTCCTTTCATATTACAGGATCACATGAGTACATTCATTCAAATATTACATCCTTCGCACATTCCTCTGCCACAAGGCGAGCACCCTTCAGGACACTGTCAAAATACTTTTCGGGGTGGCGATGCTCCTTGCCCTCCGGCGGCCCTCCTTCACCAGCTTTTCGGCGTCCAGCTTCGCCCAGTGCACCTTCGCCCGGGCAAAATCCCTGCACGCACCCTCGATGCAAACGGACCGCTTTATGACTTCAAACCGTGGGCAGGCATTCACAAGCCGCCTCACCAGACCAAAGTAGCTACCAAGCAGGGGCTCGCCAGGCCACATCCGGACTATAAGACCCTTCATGGCCTGTTCGGCCGCCTTGTGAAGCTCGACCAGTTGCTTCAACTGGTCGCTCAAGGGCATTGGGTGTTCGGTCCCAGTATACTGAGACCAGAACAACTTCTCTGTTGAGCTCCCCTCCTCGGCCCAGTAGAACTCCGCGACATCCGACACACTGCGGGGTAGATCTGCGAACGCTCCTAGAGAGCTCCGAACTCGAGTAAGTAGAAAAGAAAGTTTCCTTCACATGCTTGCTTTGCATAATGAATGCCTTACCCGCCGCCATCTTCTTAACCGCCTCAATTTCCTGGAGGGCCTTTTGGGCTTCGGCCTTGGCATGTTGTGCGTTTTCGAGGGCCTTCGCAAGCTCGGACCCTTTCGTCTTAGAGTCAAGCTCCAAGGACCGTGTTTCTTGACGAGAGCCTGGAGATCTTGCTGCACCTCGCCTACTCGGGCCTCTTGCTTCTCTCGCTCGGTGCGCTCCTTGGCCACTTTGTCCTCGACATCGGATACCGCCTTCTGCAGGGCCGCCACTTCGATCATGGCCCCTGGCAAAATTCATGACGATCCTATTATTCCAAAACCAAATTTTTCTTTATCAATATTCAGACGGGGTGTCACTTACCTTTGTTCTCTTCGAGCTGCCTCTTGGTAAGGCCGAGTTCTTCCTTGGACCGCTCAAGGTCCCGCTTCAGTGCGGCGACCTCCGCAGTATGAGCGGCGGCTGCCAGCAGTGAAGCCTGCTTATTCACATAGACACATTCTGATTAGACTCCCGCGGTTATTATTTGATCCTCTATTCGGCCTTTCTTCGCGAACGCCAAACAGAGCATCAGGGGCTACTCTCTATGCTGTATCATTTTCTTACAATTTGATTACTTACCTCAAAGCCGGTTAGGAGGCTGGCACAGGCTTCAGTCAGTCCGCTCTTAGCGGACTGTACCTTCTTGACTACCGCACTCATAATAGTGCGGTGCTCTTCGTCAATGGAAGCGCCGCGAAGCACTTCCAGCAAGTTGTCCGATGCCTCTGGATGGACAGAGGCCATCGGCACAGACGGCTTGCCCCCCTTAGCGAGGGGTTGCCTGACAAAATCCGGAACCACTGGAGGTTCCGGCGCCGTATTCGGCTTGGGGCTAGACTTGCTACCCCCAGCGTTAGGGCCCAGGGGAGTCTTGCCCCTCGTGCGCCCAACGCCTGGAATGTCGTCTTGGGGCGCCTCCGGAACTGTCTCCCCTTGGTTCAGTTCCCTTTGAGACAACACCTCGGCGTCGTCCGTAGGGCGGGGGGAGGAGGCGGTCGGGAGTGAATCGCTGTTCATATCTGACGGGCCCAAAGAATCATCCAACAAAGATACGTCGATATGGGCTCGGGGTGGACTGCATAATTATGTTCGGCGTGATAAGAAGCAGTACAATAAAACGTACCAAGAATTATTATGGTATCCGGATACTCACGACTTCGCCAGGGGCTTGTCCCTGGGTAACCACTCCTTGTCGCTGAAAGCGACCGTCGTGGAGCAGTCCGGGAGGAGGGTCCTTCCCTTCTTGGACCCTTTGGCCTCCCCTGATGGGGCGGCCTTCCTTTTCCTGTCCCCCCCGGCTAGGGTGGGGGGAGAACTTTCCTCTTCCTCCTCCTCGTTTTCGTGGGAGGAGTGTGCCTTGCTGTTTTCGGACGGTGAGTCTGATATAACCTTGCGCCAGAGACCCTTCCTGGTCCCCGTGGCCTTCTTCTCCGGCACCTCATAAGGCGTCGGAACCAGCATCTCCGTTAGGAGAGCATCTGCTGGATCTTCGGGCAGGGGGGCTGGACAATCTATCTGCTCCGCTGTCGCTACCCAGTCCTGTTAAATGGCGTGGAGGCTTAGATCCCGCGCATGGTTATACTGGGGAAAAGAACATCTTATGAGATATAAAAAGACTTACCGGATTGGCAGGGTGCTTTGCGCTGAGTCCGTCGTCCTCGATAAGGGGAGGAGGTACCTCATCGCCCTTGAACAGCACCTTCCAGACGTCCTTGTGCGTCGTGTCGAAGAGCTCTTGCAGCGTATGGTGCTTAGCCGGGTCGAACTCCCACAAATTGAATGCCCGTCTTCGACACGGGAGGATCCGGCGGAAGAGCATGACTTGGACCACGTTGACAAGCTTGATTTTCTTGCTTATCATGTTTTTGATGCAGGTCTGGAGTCCGGTCAGCTCCACCGATGAACCCCAGGATAGGCCCTTCTCTTTCTAGGAGGGGAGCCGCATGGGGATTCCGGATCGAAATTCGGGGGCCGCCACCTAGTTGGGGTCGCGCGGGTTGGTGATGTAGAACCACCCCGATTGCCACCCCTTTACGGTCTCCACATAGGAGCCTTCGAGCCAGGTGACGTTGGGCATTTTTCCCACCATGGCGCCTCCGCACTCCGCTTGCCGGCTGACCACCACCTTCGGTTTAACATTGAAGGTCTTCAGCCATAGGCGAAAGTGGGGCTTGATGCGGAGGAAGGCCTCGCACACGACGATAAACGCCGAGATGTTGAAGATGAAATTGGGGGCCAGATCATGAAAGTCCAGCCCGTGGTAGAACATGAGCCCACGGACAAATGGGTGGAGGGGAAATCCCAGTCCGCGGACGAGGTGGGTAAGAAATACCACCCTCTCATGGGGTTCTGGAGTAGGGACGATCTGCCCCGCATCTGGTAGCCGGTGCGCGATATCTGCGGCCAGGTATCCGGCTCCCCGGAGCTTTGTGATGTCCTCCTTAGTAACGGAGGAGACCATCCACTTGCCTCCCACTCCGTACATGCTTGGAGTGGTTTTGAGGAGAAAATGCGAACTTAGGCGCTGGAGCTCGAGTGCGCAAGAATGAATGAGCAAGGAAGAAGAAGGCGTAGGTGAAAAAGATGAATCCTTGTCCGTTTATATGGGCGGAAGAAACTATGCGCCTCCTCACCTGCCTGGTAAACTCGCTTATTCCCCAAGCGCCGTAATTGATGGCGCGGTTGGGTTACCCACACCCGTATTGATGAGAATCCCATGATAGGGGGACACGACATGCCAAGAAAACCGCCTCGTAATATGTGCAGTAGCTGGTTAGGAGAAACGGTTCGAATAATGATCGGGCCGTGGCGTGATGTCACGCTATGAAACTTGTCAGCAGATTAGATTTGTGGAATATTATACTCTCTACGGTGGTATGTGGAATTTATTTTATAGAGCCGGACACGATCCTTGTGTTCAAAATCTTCTATGGAGTATTCGGAGGAGGAACCCGCCTTGCAATGCCGAAGACAATCTGCGCTCCGGACTCATCGTCATTGAAGCCTGGTTCAGGGGCTACTGAGGGAGTCCTGGATTAGGGGGTCCTCGAACAGCCGGACTGTATACTTCTGCCGGATTGTTGGACTATGAAGATACAAGACTCAAGACTTCGTCCCGTGTCCGGATGGGACTCTCCTTTGCGTGGAAGGCAAGCTTGGCAATACGGATATGTAGATCTCCTCCCTTGTAACCGACTCTGTGTAACCCTAGCCCCCTCTGGTGTCTATATAAACCGGAGGGTTTGGTCCGTAGGACAACAACAACAATCATAATCATAGGCTAGCTTCTAGGGTTTAGCCTCTACGATCTCGTGGTAGATCAACTCTTGTAATACTCATATCATCAAGATCAATCAAGCAGGAAGTAGGATATTACCTCCATCGAGAGGGCCCGAACCTGGGTAAAAATTGTGTCCCCCGCCTCCTGTTACCATCCACCTTAGACGCACAGTTCAGGACCCCCTACCTGAGATCCGCCGGTTTTGACACCGACAGCGGGCATCGGCCTAATTACGCAACCGGAAGCATCAAGAATCAGCAGCAGAAGCAAGAACAAGGCAGGATGAGAACACTTACTGGTCCACCGCGGCGTAGTCCCTCTGCTTCCTCAGCTTGAAACCCGAGAGCCTCGCAGCCTGAGGCGCGGGCGCGCGGGCTACAGGAGCAGAAAAGGGGGCAGTAAATGGGCCGGAAGCAGCTTCAGGCGACGTCAGAACAGTGACATCGTCTCGAGAGATCAGCGCCGACCTTCCCCTAGTCGGAACCTTGGCCGGTGACCTCCTCCGGGGACTGACCTTGGACCCGGTGGAGCCCCTGCCACGGGCAGCTCCCCCCTCTCCAGGGGGGCATCGATCTCATCGTCTTCATCAGGCAGAGTGCGGAGTATGCCGGCCTGGTGCAGAGGGGAGGTCTCCCCCGCCCCTTCACGGGTCGCCTCTGAGTCGCTCTCCTCCCCCTCCTCTTCTTCCTCCTCTTCCTCCTCGCGGGACTCGTCGGAAGACACATCCACCAGAGTCGACGTCACCGGGACATTGGAGGGCACACGCGGCACAAGCCCACGCCCGTTGAAGACGGGCATGGCGGCGGCAGCCTCCGCCCCATCTGAGCGGCAGAACAGGGGAACGAGGGAGTCCGGCGGGTACCCTTGGTCGTCCCCAACCAAGGAGCGAAGGGCCGAGCGCAAGTCCTCGTCAGAAAGGGCATCCGGGCACAGGCAGAGGTCGTCCCCTTCGTCTTCAAGCTTCCACAAGGGGCGCGGGCGCATCTGAAGGGGAGCCATGCGCTGTGTCATGAATTCCTTGACGATCATGGCCCCCAACAGCTTCGCCCCCCTTGAGTCACCAGGCCTCAGGTCGGCGGTCATCCTTTCCAACACCTGCGCCACCCGGGGGTCGGTGAGCTTCGCCCGAAGCCACCCCTCTTGGGACATGGGCATCTTCGTCGGCAGCACCAGCCGGGGATGGGAGCACTTGGCGTCCATCAAGACCCACTTGCTCCTGCAGCCCTCGGCCTTCTTCCCAGCCTTCAAGATGGCGTTGGTCTTGTTGGCCGCGATGAAGCCAACACACCCTGAGCAGTGGCCCTCCTTGATCCGGAGGAAGAAGAAGTGGTGCAGCAGCGCCACGGACGGCATCACTCCAACATACGCCTCACAGTAGAAGGCGAAGATCGACAGGAGGAGGATGGAGTTGGGATGAAGATAGAGAGCATGGATCTTGTAATGACTAAGGACAGAGTAGAAAAAGTTGGAGAAGGGGGAACCAACCCGGCGATGATGCTACTCATGAAGAAGGGGTATAAAGTGCTACCTGAGGCCTCCGGCTCGGCGGAGCCAACCCGGAGCATAGTCTTCCTCTTCTCATCACCCTCCGCCGTCATCAGGAGCACGGCGGCAAGGTTCTTCTCCAAAATACTTGGCGCATCGAGCGCAGGCTCGTACCAAGATGGCGGAGGAGTAGCCCGAGCTTTTTTGGGCGTGATTGGCGGCAGGCGCGAAGGGGGTTCTGGGCGGATCTGAAGTCTCTGGGAGCGAAGAGCAAGGAAGGGGATCTGGAGCAAGACAAAGGAAAGCAATGAAGGCAAATGCAGCCCACAGCGGCCTTTTGTTAGTCGGGCAGTTGCCGAGGCAGCGTGGGGAAGCAGAGATGCCCACGTCCCATCAATCACCACGCGTCAACCAAGGCCGCAGGCTGTTGGGGCCCGCGGCGCTCCGCACTTGCCCCTTGGCTTCGCCTCGAAGACAAGTCCGAGTGCGCCTTGGGCCCAGGGGCTACTGTCATCATCCTGGGAACGGGGGTCCCCAGACTTGCCTGCCTGCTGCCCACGGCGTGGCTCCACTAGCGGCCCTGTACAGCCCATCTTCACCAACGAACACTCAAGACCCTCGCGAGGGGCCAAGCCTCGCGAGGCGGATGATACAAGACCTCCTCGGGGGTGGCCTCACTAGGCTGGCTCGCGAGGGGCAGAGAGATCAAGGCAAGGGGCACCTCGCGAGGTCCTTGTTACGCAAGCCATGACGACCAAGGCCAGGTGGGCGCCAGCGCGCGCAGCGTACTCGTTTCCTCTTTGGTGCTAAAGAGGCAAGTGCAGGCGAGGAGTCCCGAGGCATCAGGCAAAGGTTTCCATATCGTTGCAACAAGACCAAGACCAGCAGGACGGCAGGACGGAGGTCACCGTGGAGCCCAAGACGGCGTCACCACAAGAGCCTTTGGCAGGTGAAGACCACCTTTAGTCAGGATAACTTGTACTAGTTGTCTCCCTTCAAATTTGGCTGTTGTTGGATCCCTTCCCGCCTACATTTGGGAAGAGGACCGGGGCCTCTATAAATAGGACTAGCCACCACAGTAGGAGGCAACTAATCGATGACTATTCAGATCATCCTCAACCACACAAGCTCGACGAGCTCAAGAACACCTCTCCTCAGGAGGCTGTTCTTCCCTTGTACTTGTTCATCCTCAGCCCAAGAGGCAATCTACCACACCACACTGGAGTAGGGTATTACACCACATCGGTGGCCCGAACCAGTATAAACCCTGTGTCCCTTGTTCTATGAGTTCAACGTGCTGAGCTTTGAGATTGTGGTGAGAGCGCGAGTTAGGGGGAGGAGAGATCTTCGTGCGCACCCCAGAGTTCGAACCTCAAGGGTTTTGCCGGAACCCGAAATCCGACACTAGTTGAGTAGTTGTGAATTTGAGAAATACTTGTGCTGAAGTTTGTGATTCCCGTAGCATGCACGTATGGTGAGCCGTTATGTGATGAAGTCAGAGCATCATTTATTTATTGATTGTCTTCCTTATGAGTGGCGGTCGGGGATGAGCGATGGTCTTTTCCTACCAATCTATCCCCCTAGGAGCATGCGGGTAGGACTTCGTTTCGATAACTAATAGAGTTTTGCAATAAGTATGTGATTTCTTTATGACTACTGTTGAGTCCATGGATTATATGCACGCTCACCCTTCCACCATTGCTAGCCTCTCTAATGCTGCGCACCTTTCCCCGGTATCATACACCCACCATATACCTTCCTCAAAACAGCCACCATACCTACCTATTATGGAATTTCCATAGCCATTCCGAGATATATTGCCACGCAACTTTCCACCGTTTCGTTTGAGGGAGTCCTGGATTAGGGGGTCCTCGGAGCCGGACTATATCCTTTGGACGGACTGTTGGACTATGAAGACACAAGATTGAAGACTCCGTCCTGTGTCCGGATGGGACTCTCCTTGGCGTGGAAGGCAAGCTTGGCAATACGGATATGTAGATCTCCTCCCTTGTAACCGACTCTATGTAACCCTAGCCCCCTCCAGTGTCTATATAAACCGGAGGGTTCAGTAAGTAGGACAATAACAATCATACCATAGGCTAGCTTCTAGGGTTTAGCCTCTATGATCTCGTGGTAGATCAACTCTTGTAATACTCATATCATCAAGATCAATCAAGTAGGAAGTAGGGTATTACCTCCATCGAGAGGGCCCGAACCTGGGTAAACATCGTGTCCCCCGCCTCCTGTTACCATCCGCCTTAGACGCACAGTTCGGGACCCCCTACCCGAGATCCGCCGGTTTTGACACCGACAGTGGTGCTTTCATTGAGAGTTCCACTGTGCCGTCACCACAAGGTGTGATGGCCCCTTCGATCATCGGCAACGATGCGATCCAGGGTGAGGTTTTCCTCCCCGGACAGATCTTCGTGTTCGGCGGCTTCGCACTGCGGACCAACTCGCTTGGCCATCTGGAGCAGATCGAGTGCTACGCCCCTGGCCATCAGGTCAGGTTTGGAAACTTGAACTATACTGTCGACATCCGCGAAGACTCGATCTTCGACGGATTCGAGCACATGTCAGGTGCGCCGCACAGTCACAACGGGCATGACTTAGCTCTGCCGCCGGACAGTGTTCGGGATATCACACCTGCAACTACTCCGGCCCTCAATCCGGAGCAGATTGCGCCGTCCGAGGACGGGTGGATGGACCCCGCCACGAAGGCCGCGCACTCAGCAGCGATAGACTCGAATGCTGACTTAACTTCCTATGAGACCCGTGTTGCCGGACACCTGGATTCGTCCCCGGCCACGGGCTCTGAGCCGCCTGCGTCTGTGCCTATCGAATCCGATTGGGCACTGTCACGTCCCTAGCCTTGCTATGCACTTGGACTAGCTTGGTTGCTGCATCATGTCTAAATTTCATTTAAAGTTGAATTGGGGATTGTTAAACCCTAGCACCAAATGAATTCAACTAGGTTCAAAATAAAAATATTTTCAATGAACCCAAAATGCCTTTCAAAAATGTTCATTATTTATGGAAAAAGGTTAAAACCTTTATCAGAGGTCATGCACATTTTTCCAAGCCATTTATGGTCTTTGAATTAATCCATATTGTATTTGAATTGGGGCATTTAAATACTATCAATATTTTCTAATGCTCCAACAATTCTGAAAATAGTTAAGGGCCTCTGTAATAATTCATTTAAATGCCCACAATTATTTTCAGGATTTATTAAGATGATTTGGGCTATAAACTAAATCAAAACAAAATAACAAAAATAGAAAACAGTAACAAATGAGAGAGAGAGAGAAGTGCTTACCTGTGCAGCCCACCAGAGCCGGCCCAGCTCCTGTGCTGGTCCAGCACTATGCGGCCCAGCCCACCGCAGCCGCCACCGTCTTCAACCTCCTGCCAGTAGGTAGGAGGGCGTGTGCTCGCCGCACGCGCGCGCCACCTCCACCCTGCCTGGCTTCCCCCTCGTTGCCCTGGGCGCCTCCCGCGACGCCACGCACACCCCGGACCCTCTCACTCTCTCTGGACCCCTCCTCCTCCTCTGCTCTCCCTTCCTCTCGTCACCGAACGCACCTGAGAGCGCCGCTCGCCGTAGCCATGACCACCGGCCACCCCTTGTCCCGTGATCGTGCCCAGGAGCTCCGCAATCGGGCACCACATCCCCAAGCCGAAGGAAATGAGCCGGAGGACTGTGCTTCGTCGCCAACGTCCTCGTCTTCACCGCCGGCGCCCGGAGATCGTCTCCGTCGATTCGTCGGTTTCCGTCCGTCCCCGAGGCCACTGACTTTCTGCGCCGCCTCCCTGTGAGCTCCTCATCTCTCCTCTTTGCTCGCCCCCTCCGTTCCCGTCCTCTAGCCATCGTTCCACAAGTGCCCGAAGCCCGGCTCCGCCGGCCATGACGCCGCCGTGGCCATTGTCACATAGAGCTGCAACCGAGCACATAGCCATGCTCAGCGCAACGCCAGAAGCCCAAAACCCCCTCCAGCTGCCCCTGCTGTGCTTCGCAACACCGAAACCGCCGAGACCCGAACTCCAGCCGCCGCCTTGCTCGCCGCCGGCGCTGCTCCCGGCCACCCCGCTGCCTCCCGTCCGGTCCTTTGGATGCGGACGAGCAAGAGTTACTCCCCGGTGCCCTTAGCTCACCAAACCACCACCCGTAGCTCAAATCCGAGCCGAGCCGCCGTCGTTTTGGTCGCCGCCGGCAAGGCTCCGGCGACCGATGACGTGGCACCGTCATTAGGCGCTAACCCCGCTCCTTAAACTGCCCACAACCACTGACAGTGGGCCCCAGGCCTGGTCAAACCTCAGTCAGCGCTGGGTTTGACAGGGATTAGCCCTGTGTCGCTGACGTGTGGCCCCCACACGTCAGGTTTGACCTGGGTCAACCCAGTTGACTGCTGACATAGGCATGACGCAGTGCTGACGCAATTAATCCTTTTCTGGATTTAAAATAATTCAGGAAATTCCAGAAAATCCTATAAACTTCTAAAAATCATAGAAAATAATCTATAACTCAGATGGAAAACATTTATATATGAAAAATGATCAGAAAAATCCAATCTATCCATCTGTACCATTTCCATGCATGTTAGAACAACTTATGACTACTGTTTAGGACAATTCAATTAAATGGCATTTAAGAAATCACATATGGAGTTTGAATTTGAATCTTTGATTCAAGCCAACTCCATTTAACTTGCTGCTAGTTGCATTAGCCCAAACCACAGCATATTGCTATGTCATGATCATGCATCATATTGTGCATTGCATTGATTGTGTTTCTTCTCTGTTGCCGGTGTTTGTCCCCCCCTCAGTAGACGATGTTCCGACGTTGTGATCGCTGACACTAATGAAGACTCAATGCTATATTCAGAAGTGCCAGGCAAGCAAAACCCCCTTGTTCATTCCGATACAATCCCACTCTCTCGCTCCTGCTCTCTTTTACTGCATTAGGACAACAAAGATTTATCTGTTACTTGCTGCGGTAGCTGAACCCCTTTATCCTCTGCATGACCTGTCATTGCCACAGTAAATAGATGAAACCCACTAGCATGAGTAGGAGTTGTTTGAGCCCTGATGTGCCTACTCATTCATGCTTGTTTGTCATGCCTGCTATTGCTTAGAGTTGTGTCAGGTCTGATTCATCGGGAATGAATTGGAATGTGGTGAACATGTCCTACTGTTGAGAGCTAAGTGTGTGAACACGATTTGGTAAAGGTAGCGGTGAGAGGCCATGTAGGAGTACATGGTGGGTTGTCTCATTGAAACCGTCCTCAGGAACTGAGTTCTGTGTTTGTGATCCATGAATAGTTACTACCACACATTGGAATGCTTAAGTGCCCCTCTCGACTTATTAATCAACTTGATCTCTGTCCAGGAGTTGCAACTAGTTTCTGGTGTTTGTAGGTAGTGTTAGTAGTCTACCAAGTGGTACCCGGTACAGGTGGGCTTGGGACAGACTAGGCACCGTGGCACGGTACCAAGCGTAGATCCATCCGTCGAGGTGGGCTTGGGAACCCTGTTCACATCGTTTGGGGCCGTGAGCGACACCCCGGCCGGATCTCCTTGCGGATGGAACCCGAATAGGCGATAAACCTGGACTAGAGACTTGTGTGGTTAGTCAGGTCGTGGCCGACTCCCTCGCCAGGCTTCCGCTTGAAGGTTGCCGAGGTACACGACGTGTACATGGTGGTAAGTGGCGAGAGCGTGTGTGACGAAGTACACCCCTGCAGGGTTAATATGCTCTATTCGAATAGCCGTGTCCGCGGTAAAGGACTTCTGGGTTGCCTGTACAGTTCATAGACAAGTGAAAGTGGATACTCTAAAATACGCAAGATAAGCATGAGTGCTATGGATGGCGTTCTCGTAGGGAGACGGGAGCGAATCCATAGTGGTGTATTGAGATGGTGAATATGTGGACTCGTGTGCGCCACCTCAAAAGAGTTGCTTGCAGTCGTAGTTCAGGATAGCCACCGAGTCAAAGCTGGCTTGCTGCAGTTAAACTCCACCACCCCTTTTGTTGATACCGATGCATATGTAGATAGTTCTGATGTAAGTCTTGCTGGGTACATTTGTACTCACGTTTGCTTATTTTATGTTTTGCAGAGAGACGTCAGTCTCGCTAGTAGTCCCGTGTGGACTTCGACGTTTAGCTTGATACCTCAGCTACGATCTTGTGCCCTCGGCAGGATCTGGTAGATAGTCAGGCTTCTCAGCCTTTTTCATTTGTAGATGTCTGTACTCAGACATGTTAAGCTTCCGCATGTGCCTTGACTTGTATGCTCTGAATGTTGGGTCATGAGACCCATGTTTGTAATATCTGGCTCTTCGGAGCCTAATGAATAAATACTCTGAGTCGTAGAGTCTTGTTGTGATGCCTTGTTGTATTTGCACATATCGAGCATATTGTGTGTATGATTGAAATGCTTGGTATGTGTGGGATCCGACAATCTAGTTGTCTATCCTTAGCAGCCTCTCTTATGGGGAAATGTAGTCTAGTGCCTCCTTGAGCCATAGTAGTCCGCTAGAGCCCGGTTCACCGGAGTCCTGCTAGCCCAGCACTACTGCTCTGGACACTTGACTGGCCGGCATGTATTTCATATCGTTCCTGTGTCTGTCCCTTCGGGGAAATGTCACGCGGTGACATCCGGAGTCCTGCCTAGCCTGCTACAGCCCGGGTTCCCGGAGTCCTGTTAGCCCAGTGCTACAGCCCGGATTCGCACGCTGCTGACCGACACGTTCGATGTTAATTCATGTATGCCTGTCCCCATACGTTAGTGCCGCTTTGGGTTCACGACTAGCCATGTCGGCCCGGGTTCTCTGTCATATGGATGCTAGCGACATTGTCATATACATGAGCCAAAAGGCGCAAACGGTCCCGGGCCATGGTAAGGCAACACCCGTGGGAGTACCGTGCGTGAGGCCGCAAAGTGATATGAGGTGTTACAGGCTAGATCGGTGTGACTTGGAATCGGGGTCCCGACAGGCACCGATTATGGAGTTTTCCTCCGTGGATATCTTTCAGCACTCACCACTAGGCGACGTGCTAGACTCATTGAGGTCTTTCTCCTTGTCAGGAGAACCTTGGCCGAACTATGTCCGGCTAGAATGGGATGCAGACGGCGAAGAAATTCGCTCCCCACCCACCACCCACTTAGTAGCCACTGTCGACGATTTAACCGACATGCTCGATTTCGGCTCCGAAGACATCGACAGTATGGACGACGATGCAGGAGACGAACAGGAACCACCGCTCACAGGGCGCTGGACTGCCACCTCATCATATGATATATACATGGTGGACACCCCCAAAGAAGGTGATGGCGATAAGACAACGGAGGATAATTCTTCCGAGAAGCAATCCAAGCACCGACGTCAGCGGCGCCGCTCTAAATCCAGCCATAGCAAAAGCAGCGATACCGGCACAAGAGACAATAACACTCCGGATAGTGCCGAGGACGACGGTAATCCCCTCCAGCCAGACCTCGAGCGGGAGGATGAACAAGCTAGCCCTCCGGAACAGGTAGCAGACGGAGAATCAGTGGATGACAATTACATGCCTCTCTCCGAAGACGAGGTGAGCCTCGCCGACGAAAAAATTTATCGTGCCTGAGGATCCCGTCGAGCAGGAGCGCTTCAAGCGCCGACTTATAGCCATAGCAAACAGCCTGAAGAAAAAGCAACAACAGCTTCGAGCGGATCAAGATCTGCTAGCAGATAGATGGACTGAAGTCCTGGCGGCCGAGGAATACGAACTCGAGCGCCCAACCAAGAGTTACCCAAAGCGCAGGTTGCTACCCCAACTCGAGGAGGAAGCATTGAAACCTGCATCACCAGCGTATGATGCGGCTGATCGGCCACCTCGTGGCCGAGACAGAGGGGCATATCAGCCCGAAGTCCAGCCCGCACCCCGCCGCCATTCAAACAAAAATACTAAGGCCCGGGGCAACACGCGGGACCTGCGAGACGTATTGGAAAACAAAGCAGGACATGCAAGATCGATCTACGGATCACGGGGGCGCGCCCCAACGCGGGACGATGACCGTCACGCCAGATATACTAAAAGCAAATCCGGCCGGGCCGAATACAGCAGACAAGACTCGTTTGAACTGCGTTGTGATGTAGCCCGGCATAGAGGCGCTGCACACCCCCTATGCTTCACTGATGAAGTAATGGATCACGAATTCCCAGAGGGTTTAAACCCGTAAACAATGAATCATATGATGGTACAACAAACCCCGCGGTATGGATCGAGGATTTCCTCCTCCACATCCACATGGCTCGCGGTGATGATCTACATGCCATCAAGTACCTCCCACAAAAACTCAAAGGACCAGCTCGGCATTGGCTGAATAGCTTGTCAGGAAACTCCATTGGTAGTTGGGAGGATTTGGAAGATGCATTCCTTGACAACTTCCAGGGCACTTATGTGCGACCACCGGATGCTGATGACTTGAGCCATATAACTCAGCAGCCAGGGGAATCGGCTAGGAAATTCTGGACCCGGTTCCTAACTAAGAAGAACCAAATTGTCGACTGTCCGGATGCAGAGGGCTTAGCGGCATTTAAGCATAACATCCATGACGAGTGGCTCACCCGGCACCTCGGCCAGGAGAAGCCGAAATCTATGGCAGCCCTCACGACACTCATGACCCGCTTTTGCGCGGGCGAGGACAGTTGGCTGGCTCGCAGCAACAACACATCAAGAAGTCATGGCAATTTAGATGCCAAAGATAGTACCGGCAGACCACGTCGCAACAGACACAAGCGCCGCAACAACGGTGACAACGCCGAAGACACGGCAGTCAATCCCGGATTCAGTGGCTCTAAATCCAGTCAGCGGAAGAAGCCGTTCAAAAGAGGCAACCCGGGCCCGTCCAGTTTGGACCGCATACTCGATCGCTCGTGTCAAATTCACAGCACCCCCGATAAGCCAGCCAATCACACCAACAGAGAATGCTGGGTGTTCAAGCAGGCCAGCAAGTTGAATTCCGAAAACAAGGAAAAGGGGCTGCATAGCGACGATGAGGAGGAGTCCCGGCCGCCGAACACAGGAGGACAGAAGAAATTTCCTCCCCAAGGGAAAACGGTGAACATGATATACGCAACCCATATTCCCAAGAGGGAACGGAAGCGTGCACTAAGGGACGTCTATGCGATGGAGCCAGTCGCCCCAAAGTTCAACCCATGGTCTTCTTGTCCGATCACTTTCGATCGTAGGGACTACCCCACTAGTATCCGTCATGGCGGTTCTGCCGCATTGGTCCTTGATCCCATCATAGACGGATTTCACCTCACCCGAGTCCTTATGGACGGTGGCAACAGCCTAAACCTGCTTTATCAGGATAAAGTGCGCAAAATGGGTATAAACCCCTCGAGGATCAAACCCACTAAAACCACCTTCAAAGGTGTCATCCCAGGTGTAGAGGCCCGTTGCACGGACTCAATCACACTGGAAGTGGTCTTCGGATCTCCGGACAACTTCCGGAGCGAGGAGTTAATCTTCGATATCGTCCCGTTCCGCAGTGGCTATCACGCACTGCTCGGACGAACCGCATTTGCCAGATTCAATGCGGTACCGCATTATGCATACCTCAAGCTCAAAATGCCAGGACCTCGTGGGGTTATAACAGTCAATGGAAACACAGAACACTCGCTCCGCACGGAGGAGCACACTGCGGCCCTCGCAACAGAAGCACAAAACAGCCTTTTAAGGCAAACCGGCAATTCGGTGATAAAGCCCCCGGACACCTTCAAGCGAGTCCGGAGTAACCTGCAAGAGGATCGCCTGGCACGTTCAGAGCTCGCCTAACAATTCGGCCTCCATCCTAGTCCCAGTCAATCGACAAAATCTGTGCCGCGCGTACATAATTACGCACTAAAAATACCATGGGCATAGGCGGAGGCACGGCCAGGACACGTCCCACAATGCGGCTAAACCGCCCCAGGGGCTGTATACCTTTATCATTTTCTCTCTTTCAGGACCTTACTCTTTGGAAGCACTTTTCGGCAGTCTGATTGCTGGACGCATTACGGGAAGGAGATACCAAGGAAGCAAGAAGCTGTGACGTACAAGGGAAATCCCAGGTGGTCTCTGATAACGATCGATGTACCTGTTTTTACATACCCATACGCAGCTTGCCCTTGGATAGGACATGTCAAATAGTCCTATTTTTTGCTTATTGCACTACTTGTATACGTACGCTTTGACGTATTATTTAAACAACAATGTATAGTGTTAGCCTATTACTGCATTTCTTTTTTCTCCTTGTCTGCTTATTTACGACAAATTGCACCCATACATTCTAGTACGACCAGTGCGCCAGGGGCTTCAGTATACCCCATAAATACGACGTGAGAAGTCCGAACACTTTCGATAGTGCGGCACCCCAAACTTATTGCATTATATGCATCAGCTCCGAATCATGTCTTGGGTCAACAGTTGGGTTTGCCCGGCTCCCATGTTTTGGTACCTTACGTTCCGCAATATCGGTTAAGGTAGCACTGGGAGAACTACTGCGGTTGTGTCCCGGTTCTTCCGGACGAGCACCTCAGTAGAGAAAGCCGAAAACTGACTTTCATGATAAGGCGAGAGATGGTCGCTGTTCGAGAGGTCTCAAGTCCTTAAAGACTTTTTCCGCTTCGGTCGAGGAGTCGGCCTTGCCCGACTTAGGCATATATAGCGCCCCAAATTCGGCCTTCTGAATACTAGGGGCTTCGCCAAAATTTAAAATTGTAGACTTCTATGGCTAAGTGAGAGTGATAAAGCTTTATAGTACGATTGCCTGGTTCGTTGTGCTGAACACCTCCTTCGAAGGACCCAAAATTGGGATAAAGAGTGCGCAGGTTTATCCTGAACACCTCAGTACTAGTTACATGGGGGCAGAAGCCGACGACTGGCCAACTCTCAGATTTTATAAACGGCCGCACAGAAGGTAATATTTTAAATTAACAAGCGTTGCATAGCGCAAATGAACTCGTTTCATATTACAGGATCACATGAGTACATTTATTCAAATATTACATCCTTAGCACATTCCTCCGCCACAAGGCGAGCACCCTTCAGGACACTGTCATAATACTTTTCGGGGTGGCGATGCTCCTTGCCCTCCGGCGGCCCCTTCTTCACCAGCTTTTCGGCGTCCAGCTTCGCCCAGTGCACCTTCGCCCGGGCAAAAGCCCTGCGCGCACGCTCGATGCAGAAGGACAGCTTTATGACTTCCAAACGTGGGCAGGCATTCACAAGCCGCCTCACCAGACCAAAGTAGCTACCAGGCAGGGGCTCGCCAGGCTACATCCGGACTATAAGACCCCTGATGGCCTGTTCGGTCGCCTTGTGAAGCTCGACTAGTTGCTTCAACTGGTCGCTCAAGGGCATTGGTGTTCGGTCCCAGTATACTGAGACTAGAACAACTTCACCGTCGAGCTCCCCTCCTCGGCCCGGTAGAACTCCGTGGCATCCGACACACTGCGGGGTAGATCTGCGAACGCTCCTGGGGATCTCCGAACTCGGGTAAGTAAAAAGAAAGTTTCCTTCACATGCTTGCTTTGCATAATGGATGCCTTGCCTGCCGCTATCTTCTTAACCGCCTCAATTTCTTGGAGGGACTTTTGGTCTTCGGCCTTGGCTTGTTGTGCACTTTCAAGGGCCTTCGCAAGCTCGGACCCTTGCGTCTTAGAGTCAAGCTCCAAGGACTCGTGTTTATTGACGAGAGCCTGGAGCTCTTGCTGCACCTCGCCTACTCGGGCCTCTTGTTTCTCTCGCTCGATGCGCTCCTTGGCCGCTTTGTCTTCAGCCTCGGATAGAGCCTTCTGCAGGGCCGCCACTTCGGTCGTGGCCCCTAGCAAAATTCATGACGATCCTATTATTCCAAAACCAATTTTTTCTTTATCAATATTTAGACGGGGTGTCACTTACCTTTGTTCTCTTCGAGCTGCCTCTTGGTAAGGCTAAGCTCTTCCTTGGACAACTCAAGGTCCCGCTTCAGTGCGGCGACCTCCGCAGTATGAGCGGCGGCGGCCAGCAGTGAAGCCTGCTTATTCAGATAGACACATTTTGATTAGACTCCTGCGATTAGTATTTGATCCTCTATTCGGCCTTTCTTCGCGAACGCCAAACAGAGCATCAGGGGCTACTGTCTATGCTGTAACATTTTCTTACAATTTGATTACTTACCTTAAAGCTAGTTAGGAGGCTGGCACAGGCTTCAGTCAGTCCGCTCTTAGCGGACTGAACCTTCTTGACTACCGCACTCATAATAGTGCGGTGCTCCTCGTCAATGGAAGCGCCGCGAAGCACTTCCAGCAATTGTGCGATGCCTCTGGATGGACATAGGCCATCGGCACAGACTGCTTGCCCCCCTTAGCGAGGGGTTGCCTGACAGAATCCGGAACCACTGGAGGTTCTGGCGCCGTATTCGGCTTGGGGATAGACTTGCTGCCCCAGACGTTAGGGCCTAGAGGAGTCTTGCCCCTCGTGCGCCTAGCGCCTGGAATGTCGCCTTGGGGCGCCTCCGGAACTGTCTCCCCTTGGTTCAGTTCCCTGTGAGACAACACCTCGGCGTCATCCGTAGGGCGGGGGGAGGAGGCAGTCGGGAGTGAATCACTGTTCATATCTGAGGGGCCCAAAGAGTCATCCGACGAAGATACGCTGATATGGGCTCGGGACGGACCACATAATCATGTTCGGCGTGATAAGAAGCAGTACAATAAAACGTACCTAGAATTATTATTGTATCCGGATACTCATGACTTTGCCAGGGGCTTGTTCCTGGGTAACCACTCCTCGTCGCTGAAAGCGGCCGTCGTGGAGCAGTCCAGGAGGAGGTCCTTCCCTTCTTGGACCCTTTGGCCTCCCCTGATGGGGCGGCCTTCCTTTTCCTGTCCTCCCCGGCTGGGGGGGGGGAACATTCCTCTTCCTCCTCCTCGTTTTCGGGGGAGGAGTGCGCCTCGGTGTTTTCGGACGATGAGTCCGATATAACCTTGCGCCGGAGACCCTTCCTGGTCCCTGCGGCCTTCTTCTTGGCCTTCTTCTCCGGCACCTCATAATGCGCCGGAACCAGCATCTCCGTTAGGAGAGCATCCGCTGGATCCTCGGGCAGGGGGGCTGGACAATCGATCTGCTCTGCTGTCGCTACCTAGTCATGTTAAATGGCATGGAGGCTTAGATCCCACGCGTGGTTATACTGGGGAAAAGAACATCTTATGAGATATAAAAGACTTACCAGAGTGGCAGGACGCTTTGCGCTGAGTCCACGGTCCTCGGTAAGGGGAGGAGGTACCTCGGCGCCCTTGAACAGCACCTTCTAGACGTCCTTGTGCATCGTGTCGAAGAGCTCTCGCAGCGTCTGGTGCTCGGCCGGGTCGAACTCCAACAAATTGAACGCCCGTCTTTGACACGGGAGGATCCGGCGGAAGAGCATGACTTGGACCACGTTGACAAGCTTAATTTTCTTGCTCATCGTGTTTCTGACACAGGTCTGGAGTCCGTCCAGCTCCACCGATGAACCCCAGGATAGGCCCTTCTCTTTCCAGGAAGTGAGCTGCATGGGGATTCCGGATCGAAATTCGGGGGCCGCCACCCAGTTGGTGTCGCGCGGCTCGGTGATGTAGAACCACCCCGATTGCCACCCCTTCACGGTCTCCACATAGGAGCCTTCGAGCCAGGTGACGTTGGGCATTTTGCCCACCATCACGCCTCCGCACTCCACCTGGTGACCGACTACCACCTTTGGCTTCACGTTGAAGGTTTTCAGCCATAGGCCGAAGTGGGGCTTGATGCGAAGGAAGGCCTCGCACACGACGATAAACACCGAGATGTTGAGGATGAAGTTAGGGGCCAGATCATGGAAGTCCAGCCCATAGTAAAACATGAGCCCGTGGACAAATGGGTGGAGGGGAAATCCCAGTCCGCGGACGAAGTGGGTAAGAAATACCACCCTCTCATGGGGATCTGGAGTAGGAACGATCTGCCCCGCATCTGGTAGCCGGTGCGCGATATCCGCGGCCAGGTATCCGGCTCCCCGTAGCTTTTTAATGTCCTCCTCCGTAACGGAGGAGACCATCCACTTGCCTCCCGCTCCGGACATGCTTGGAGAGGTTTGAGGAGAAAATGCGAACTTGGGTGCTGGAGCTCAAGTGCGCAAGAATGGATGAGCTAGGAGGAAGAGGGCGTGGGTGAAAAAGTTGAATCCTTGTCTCTATATAAGGGCAGAAGGAGCTATGCGCCTCCCCACCTGCCTGGTAAACTTGCTTATTCCCCAGGCGCTGTAATTGATGGCGCGGTTAGGTTACCCACATATGTATTGATGAGAATCCCGTGATAAGGGGACACGATCTCTGCTTCGACAAGACGTGCCAAGAAAACCGCCTCGCAACATGTGCAGTGGCTGGTTGAGAAAACGGTTCGAATAATGACCGGGCCATGGTGTGACGTCACGTTTAGAAAAGTTGTCAGCAGATTAGATTTGTGGAAATATTATTCTCTCTACGGTGGTATGTGGAATTTGTTTTGCAGAGCCGGACACTATCCTTGTGTTCAAAATCTTCTATGGAATATTCGGAGGAGGAACCCGCCTCGCAATGCTGAAGACAATCTACGCGCCGGACTCATCGTCATTGAAGCCTGGTTCAGGGGCTACTGAGGGAGTCCTGGATTAGGGGGTCCTCAGACAGCCGGACTATATCCTTTGGCCTATGAAGACACAAGATTGAAGACTCCGTCCCGTGTCCGGATGGGACTCTCCTTGGCGTGGAAGGCAAGCTTGGCAATACGGATATGTATATCTCCTCCCTTGTAACCGACTCTGTGTAACCCTAGCCCCCTCCGGTGTCTATATAAACTGGAGGGTTTAGTCCATAGGACAACAACAATCATACCATAGGCTAGCTTCTAGGGTTTAGCCTCTACGATCTCGTGGTAGATCAACTCTTGTAATACTCATATCATCAAGATCAATCAAGCAGGAAGTAGGGTATTACCTCCATCGAGAGGGCCCGAACCTGGGTAAACATCGTGTCCCCCGCCTCCTGTTACCATCCGCCTTAGACGCACAGTTCGGGACCCCCTACCCGAGATCCGCCGGTTTTGACACCGACACCGTTTATTATTACACGCTCCATCATTGTCATATTGCTTTGCATGATCATGTAGTTGACATCGTATTTGTGGAAAAGCCACCTTTATAATTCTTTCATACATGTCGCTCTTGATTCATTGCATATCCCAGTACACCGCCGGAGGCATTCACATAGAGTCATATTTTGTTCTAAGTATTGAGTTGTAATTTTTGAGTTGTAAGTAAATAAAAGTGTGATGATCATCATTATTAGAGAAATTTCCCATGTGAGGATAGGATGATGGAGACTATGAATCCCCCACAAGTCGGGATGAGACTCCGGACTAAAAATAAATAAATAAAAAGAGGCCAAAGAAGCCCAAATAGAAAAATAAGAGATAAAGAGAGAAGGGACAATACTACTATCCTTTTACCACACTTGTGCTTCAAAGTAGCACCGTGATCTTCATGATAGAGAGTCTCCTATGTTGTCACTTTCATATACTAGTGGGAATTTTACATTATAGAACTTGGCTTGTATATTCCAATGATGGGCTTCCTCAAAATGCCCTAGGTCTTCGTGAGAAAGCGAGTTGGATGCACACCCACTTAGTTTCTTTTGTTGAGATTTCAAACACTTATAGCTCTAGTGCATCCGTTGCATGGCAATCCCTACTCACTCATATTGATATCTATTAATGGGCATCACCATAGCCCGTTGATACGCCTAGTTGATGTGAGACTATCTTCTCTTTTTTGTCTTCTCCACAACCACCATTCTATTCCACATATAGTGCTATGTGCATGGCTCACGCTCATGTATTGCGTGAAGATTGAAAAAGTTTGAGAACATCAAAAGTATGAAACAATTGCTTGGCTTGTCATCGGGGTTGTGCATGATTTAAATACTTTGTGTGATAAAGATAGAGCATAGCCAGACTATATGATTTTGTAGGGATAACTTTCTTTAGCCATGTTATTTTGAGAAGACATGATTGCTTTGTTAGTATGCTTGAAGTATTATTATTTTTATGTCAGTGTTAAAATTTTGTATAGAATCTTTCGGATCTGAACATTCATGCCACAATAAAGAAAATTACATTGAAAATTATGCTAGGTAGCATTATGTCACGCCCAATATGCGACCCTATCCACGAGGAACTCGAAGGTCCCACCAAGGATAGACCCGCATATTGAAACGCTTTTGCAAGGTGGATATCATTACATCAACATTACATAAAAGTTGGGGATACATACAAGGCATACAAATGCCGCAAGAATACATCAATACATCATACAAAAGAGCAACATCCGACTATGGATGAAACACAAAAAGAAGCTCCACCGACATCCACCCTGCTAGCCCAGGCTGCCGACCTGGAACCTATCCCCTGATCGAAGAAGAAGCAGAAGAAGAACTCCAAAACAAGTAACATCGCTCTCGCATCATGATCATCGCAAAACCTGTACCTGCAACTGGTGTTGTAGTAATCTGTGAGCCACGAGGACTCAGCAATCCCATTACCATGGGTATCAAGACTAGCCAAGCTTAATGGGTAAGGAAGGGGTAAAGTGGTGAGGTTGCAGCAACTACTAATCAAGTATGGTGGCTAACTTACGCAAATAAGAGCAAGAAGAGAAGCAAAGGAACGGTCGTCAACTAGTAATGATCAAGAAATGATCCTGAACTCCTGCTTCCGTCAAACATAACCCAGAAAACGTGTTCACTTCCTGTACTCCGCCGAAAAGAGACCATCACGGTTACACACATGGTTGATGCGTTTTAATTAAGTCAAGTGTCAAGTTGTCTACAACCAGATGTTAACAAATTCCCATCTGCCACATAACCGCGGGACGGCTTTCGAAAGATAATACCCTGCAGGGGTGTCCCAACTTAGCCCATTATAAGCTCTCACGGTCAACGAAGGATATTCCTTCTCTCGGGAAGACCGATCAGTCTCGGAATGCCGATTTACAAGACATTTCAACAATGGTAAAACAAAACCAGCAAAGCCACCCGAATGTGCCGTCAAATCCCGATAGGAGCTGCACATATCTCGTTCTCGGGGCACACCGGATGAGCAGTCCGTACAACTAAAACCAGCCCTCAAGTTTCCCCGAGGTGGCGCTGCAAAGGGATCTAGTTTGGA
>NC_057805.1:34252126-34255456 GCF_018294505.1 Triticum aestivum
GCGAGTGGAGGGGAGCGGCGGCTGGCGGCGGCGCGCCCAATGGTGACGCGCCAAGTGGCGGCTGGGCAGCGGGCAGGCGCGGAAAACGAGGCGCCGGCGGCTGGGAGGTTAAGGGAGGAAGCTAGGGGTAGGTTTAGCCTGAAAATGGACGTGGGGGTGTCCATTTATGGTAGGAGGGGCTAGGTTAGGGAAAATTGGGAGCTTTCGAAGCCCTCCGATCGCGATCCGACGGATCCGATCGAGGGGGAGGTTAGGCAGGCCTGGGAGAGGTTGGTGGGCTGTGAAGAGATGGCTTGGGCTGAGGGGAGAGAAGAGAAGTGCAGCCCGGCGGCAGTTTCGGAGACCGAAACGTCTGATGAAGGTACCGGCAGCGGTACCGCTATATGTTTAATGGTTGGGCTATGAAACGGGCTCCGAATGCGACGAAATTTGGCAGGCGGTCTGTCTACACTATAATAAGACCGCTCGACAAGTTTCCTCCCGTTCTGAGAACATTTTTATGCCACTTATAAAATAATATTTCGGAGTTGCCGCGGGCGCGTGCGAGTGAGTCGGATCGCGAAACGGACAACGGGGAAAAAGACCGGATGCCAGTTTTGAAAGACATGAGGATGCAATGCAGATGATGGCATGGCAAAATGCAACACGCAAGCAGCTGACATGCCAAGGACGGCGAATAATTGGCAGACACCTGGCACATCGGATCCGGGGCGTTACAACACTCCTCCACTAACAAGAGATCTCGTCCCGAGATCTTAGGACCGAGACGGAAGGAAAAAGGGATGAGGTGAAATAAAAACAAAACAGTGAGGATGAACAAAGTCAATAACACTCGATTAGGAAAGAGGAATGTTGAATTAGACAAGAAGCGAAAGCTCAAGGAATAAGGCTGAATTTGAAACCACTCCGGTTAGGACAAGATAGAAAAGGAATAATAATGACGGAATTTATGCAGCACTCCGGCTGAACAAGGAAAGAATAGAACATGAACTTGAGAAATGGAACGATACTTGACTTGAGGAACAACACAAAACCTCTGGAAGACTTGAAAGAGTGGAATGTGAAGAACGGGGAAGAAGATGACAACTTCTACCATGAATGAAATAGAGAGCTTCCTTAGAAGGAAAACATTGAACGGAGTTGTTGGAAATTCAACAACAAAAGAATAAGTTTGTTGTGGACTTAGGGATAACATCTCAAAATTATGAGGTGATAACCAACCACAAGCGGAAAAGATTGAATAGCTGAGAGGAATGAAGAAATGCAAAACTCCACTTCAAAAGAATACTAAGAATTAATTGCACCTCAAGACGCAAGAAGAAAAGATACTAGAAATCCTTGAACAAGAATCTTGATGAACACTTGAAGAATGAATTAAATCATGACGAGCCACCGTGAAGAACTCCTGTAACAAAAGGATGATGAGATAAAATTGAAGGATGAAAGGGATAAGATTAAATCCTTGCGATGATTTGGATGGAGGTTCGCGATGAAATCGGCGAGAAGCTTAGAACTCCGGAAAAGAAAAGATGAAAACACTTTGAACCGAGAATGTGATAAGATGAACAATCTCCGAAAAGAAGAGATAAAACCACTTGAAGAAAGAAGATGATGCCACGAAGACGAGCCAAGCGTAGACGAACGAATCCTCACGATCGCAACGAAATGGGAACTATCGAGAAGAAGCACACAACATGGTAACACACCACACATGAACAAGGCATGATGCTCAACCAAGTATGATGCATGACAAGGCAACATGAAGGTAGTCATGGCAAGAGATGATGCATACAAGAACAACACATCAAGGCAAGTTTAAATGAGGCCGGAAACAACATATAACAAATCCGGTAAGTCCTCGTATGCAAATTTCGAAATTGGTCCAGAACTCACTAGAACATGCTCAAAAGGACATGGCAAGATTGCAAATAATAGCAGTTTCACAGACTTGGCAAAAATTACTGGACATGGCAGAAATAACATCAGGTTGCTAGGTTTAGAGCTATCAAACAACATGCTACAGGAATATATCATGGAAAATGAAAGCATGGCATGATTCTACTCAAAGCATATAACAAATGTCCCTTACTGAACATGAGCCAAAAAGGCACAGAAGATATGATGGCACCCATGAAAATAACAGTTCCTGGCAGAGACAACGATAAGTAGGCATGTTCGTGAGCTCGTACAACTCACTACAGAGCATTAAATGGCATGACAATGTCACCAGCGATAAGAAGGCATAATTATGAAACTAAGCATGGCAAGAGCAAGACCATAGGGTACATGGATCACTAGCAAAACATATGGCAAAACTGAACATAATGTTAACAGGCTGACAGCCACATTATTTAGCAATTTGAGAGCAAGATAACAACAAGCTACGGCAGGCTATAGATGCAACCAAGGGCATGGATTGAATGAGCGTAACATGTACAACAAAACATCCTTAATGAATATCTCTAGATTGTGCATAGAATGACTAGTAGCAGCAGGTTTACATGGCATCACAATGTTACAGCTACAGACTTGGCAGAAATAAGCAAGTCACAGAAATCAGCAAGATCACGGATGCTACTTGGCATGCTTGTGCTAGTCACCACATAGATCAAAAAAATACAACACAAGCACCCCTTTAAATATGGCATGATGTAGTTCAAAACACATGTAGAGCTCATGCCCATAGAATGCACACACAAAATGCAATGAAAAAGACAAATCACCAAGTTCTGATAACAGACAGAAGATAACATCATATAGCACTCTTGCAACGATGATCTGGGCATCAAGATGAACTCAAACAAACATGGCACAATGGAACAAAATTTAGATCATCTCATGATGAACACTTTGATATATTACACACACAAAACAGAGCAGTATGCAACAAGTAATGGCATGATGAACATGGGTACATAATGCAGAAAACTTGGGAACTTAGGGAAAAATCGAGGTCAACCTCCGGATCTAGGGTTTCTGCACGGATTTCGAGGATGGCCGGGGTTCGCTGGAGTAGACGCCGGAGTAGACGGGGAAGACGCCGGGGAGGCGGATCCGGGGTTGGGGAGACCTCCTCCGGCCGGATCTCGTCGGATCCGGCGCGGGGACGGCGGTTGCCGGCGACGAGGTGCGGTGGGCGGCAGGGCCCGGCGTCGAGGCAGCGGGGCGGAGCTCACCTGCAGCAGGGTCGCACGGCCATCGGAGGGAGGCGTGGGGCCATGGCGGCGGCGACCGGCCGGACGGGACCAAGGCGCGGCGGGGCTCGGCGCTCGGGGCGATGGCGACGACGGTGAGGGACGACGCCGAACGGCGAGGCGACGGTGGTTGCGC
>NC_057805.1:34255726-34271549 GCF_018294505.1 Triticum aestivum
GCGGCCCGGTTCGGCCCAGGGCGGGCCGGATCTAGGCCCCGGGTGGCGCGGTGGAGGAGGGCGCTGGCGGCGGAGACGTGGCGCGACGCGAGTGGAGGGGAGCGGCGGCTGGCGGCGGCGCGCCCAATGGTGACGCACCAAGTGGCGGCGGGGCAGCGGGCAGGCGCGGAAAACGAGGCGCCGGCGGCTGGCAGGTTAAGGGAGGAGGCTAGGGGTAGGTTTAGCCCGAAAATGGACGTGGGGGTGTCCATTTATAGGTAGGAGGGGCTAGGTTAGGGAAAATTGGGGGCTTTCGAAGCCCTCCGATCGTGATTCGACGGATCCGATCGAGGGGGAGGTTAGGCAGGCCGGGGAGAGGTTGGTGGGCCGTGAAGAGATGGCTTGGGCTGAGGGGAGAGAAAAGAAGTGCAGCCCGGCGGCAGTTTCGGAGACCGAAATGTCTGACGAAGGTACCGGCAGCGGTACCGCTATATGTTTAACAGTTGGGCTATCAAACGGGCTCCGAATGCGACGAAATTTGGCAGGAGGTCTGTCTACACTATAACAAGACCGCTCGACAAGTTTGCTCCCGTTCCGAGAACATTTTTATGCCACTTATAAAATAATATTTCGGAGGTGCCGCGGGCGCGTGCGAGTGAGTCGGATCACGAAACGGACAACGGGGAAAAAGACCGGATGCCAGTTTTGAAAGACATGAGGATGCAATGCAGATGATGGCATGGCAAAATACAACACGCAAGCAGCTGACATGGCAAGGGCGGCGAATAACTGGCAGACACCTGGCGCAACGGATCCGGGGCGTTACACATTCCACATCAAAATTTCTGTTTTTATCATTTACCTACTCGAGGACGAGCAGGAATTAAGCTTGGGGATGCTTGATACGTCTCCAACGTATCTATAATTTTTTATTGTTCCATGCTATTATATTATCTGTTTTAGTTGTTTAATGGGCTTTATTATGCACTTTTATATTATTTTCGGGACTAACCTACTAACCGAAGGCCCAGTGCAAATTGCTGTTTTTTGCCTATTTCAGTGTTTCGCAGAAAAGGATTATCAAACGGAATGAAACCTTCGTGACGATCGTTTTTGGAACAAACGCAATCCAGGAGACTTGGAGTGGACGTAAAGGAAGCCACGAGGTAGGAGGGCACGCCCAGGGGGTAGGCGCGGCCCCCACCCTCGTGGGCCCCTCGTAGCTCCACCGACCTACTTCTTTCGCCTATATATAATCATATACCCTAAAAACATCTAGGAGCACCACGAAACCCTATTTCCACCGCCGCAACCTTCTGTACCCGTGAGATCCCATCTTAGGGCCTTTTTCGGCGCTCCGCCGGAGGGGGAATCGATCACGGAGGGCCTCTACATCAACACCATAGCCTCTCCGATGATGTGTGAGTACTTTACCACAGACCTTCGGGTCCATAGTTATTAGCTAGATGGCTTATTCTCTCACTTTGGATCTCAATACAAAGTTCTCCTCGATTCTCTTGGAGATTTATTTGAATCAATACTTTTTGCGGTGTGCTTGTCAAGATCCGATGAATTGTGGGTTTATGATCAAGATTATCTATGAACAATATTTGATTCTTCTCTGAATTATTATATGCATGATTTGATGTCTTTGCAAGTCTCTTCGAATTATTGGTTTGGCTTGGCCTAAGATTGATCTTTCTTGCAATGGGAGAAGTGCTTAGCTTTGGGTTCAATCTTGCGGTGTCCTTTCCCAGTGACAGCAGGGGCAGCAAGGCACGTATTGTATTGTTGCCATCGAGGATAAAAAGATGGGGTTTATATCATATTTCTTGAGTTTATCCCTCTACATCATGTCATCTTGCCTAATGCGTTACTCTGTTCATATGAACTTAATACTCTAGATGCATGCTGGATAGCGGTCGATGTGTGAACTAGTAGTAGTAGTAGATGCATAATCGTTTCGGTCTACTTGTCACGGACGTGATGCCTATATGCATTATCATGCCTAGATATTTTCATAACTATGCGCTTTTCTATCAATTGCTCGATAGTAATTTGTTCACCCACCGTAGAATTTGCTATCTTGAGAGAAGCCACTAGTGAAACCTATGGCTCCCGGGTCTATCTTCCATTATATTAATCTCCCGCCAACTAGCTATTTCTGCGCCATTTATTTTGCAATCTTTACTTTTCAATCTATACAACAAAAATACCAAGAATATTTATCTTATTATCTTTATCAGATCTCACTTTTGCAAGTGGCCGTGAAGGGATTGACAACCCCTTTATCGCGTTGGTTGCAAGGTTCTTGATTGTTTGTGCAGGTACTAGGGATTTGCATGTAGTCTCCTACTGGATGGATACCTTGGTTCTCAAAAACTGAGGGAAATACTTACGCTACTTTGCTGCATCACTCTTTCCTCTTCAAGGGAAAACCAACGCATGCTCAAGAGGTAGCAAGTTGGCCCATTTACCGAAAGGGCCGATTACAGGCCTAAAGTCACAGCGGGCTAGAATTGGCCCAACTGCAGAATGGGCCAAAAAAAGGCCGAAAGACGTTCCAGGCCGTTAACGGGTTGGAACTGACGATGGGCCGCCAACAGGCCGAAAGAAGCTTGGGTCGCGACTGGGCCCAAAGACGTAGCGGGCCGTTAACGGGCTAAAATTGACGATGGGCTAGAAATTGTCAAATGTAGAATGGGCCTTTGATGGGCCGATTCTCTGTAACTTGTATGGGTCGTGCTCGTAAATGGGCCTGACTCAAGTAGGCCGGTAATGGGCCGGCCCGCTTATTTTGACAGGCCCGGCCTTTTAACCTGAATGGGCCACTGTCGGGCCGGTCCATGTGTCGACATATCATAGGCGCATCTCGCCCATTGGATGAGTGACACCTGTGCCAACGCGGAGCTGACACGTCAATGCATTATGTTTAAAGTAAATAACCAATGGCACTAAATTATCTATTTACACGAGAAATACATAGGCTGAGCGTTTGATCCCTTTTTTGTGAATGCGCCTCTACACCCGTACGATTGGCCGCGCCCGTGTGCACGTCCAAGTTATCGGCGCATCATCCCGAGATATTGTCTTTTTTCTGGGGTGGACTTCACACCAGTTATTAACTGCTGACGTGTGCCCCGTGTACACAGTCTCACATGACCTTCCCGCTAGCACGGTCCAAAATTAGTTGAAACTGGATACAAACGTTCCCGCGGGCGGCAAAATCTCCCGCCTCCTTCTAAAATTTCTGCCACCTAGTCTTTAGCATGCGAAATTCCCCTTTTGTCCTTGGTGCACGGAGAACAACAGTAACAATACCGCCCTCATCTACATAATAGGTCGGGGCTGCTTTGGTAACTTCCGGTTCCCCCCACCACACGGCACCCCCATTTCCTCCCCCCTCCTCCCGCAAAAATGACTAACTCCACAACACCAGAGCATCTTACATCACGTCGTCTGTTCTTCATCGGCCTTTCTACCCCTCCCCTCTCGAAACCCTAGACTGCTCATCCACCGGCGTACCAGAGCCCATTCACTGCCAGCGGCGTCCACCTCGCCGGATCTGCTTCTGCATCCGCATCTACCCCTCCCACCTCCACTAGAAGAAAGTAGACTGCTCATCCACCACCGTACCACAGCCCATTCAGTGTCGGCCTTGTCCACGGCGCCAGATCTGCTTCGCCGGTACTCTTGTCAACCGCAGCGCATCTGCAGCGGTTCATTCATACTCCCCACTAGAGATGCTTCGTCCACACCCCCTGGAGCCGCCCCACTAACGGCCTCTGATTCTCTTCGCCGACACCTTCCTCAACCCTACCTGGGCCGCTTCGCCGACACCATCGTCAAACCTACCGGAGTAGCTTTGCTTATACCATTCTCAACCCTACCGGGGCCGCTTTGCCAAGACACAAGTCCACGGCCACAAACCCGCTTCATCGCACCCTCATCCAACCTACCGGAGCAGCTTCTGACGCCCCATCCATGGCCGCAGATCCGCATCATCGACACCATCCTTAACCCAACCACCGGAGCAGCTTCACCGATGCCCTCGTCCACGGCCACAGATCCTCTTCGCCCACACCGTAGTCCACCCTACCGGAGCCGCTCCACAAACACCGTACTCGACGGTTCTAGATCTCCTTACTGGACCCTGACAGCTAGTGCAGCATCATCACCCTTGACGTTTCTAACCTGATTCCCACCGTCTGGCAAGATGCCAACTACCCGCCACGGCCTAGGTACTTCACCTTTAAACCCGTCCAGCATCACCTGCCCGATGTACTTCAGATATACTAACATGTCGCTGTTACCTGTTATGCAGCTGGCGATAAACTACAAGGACAATGTTTCTTCTGGATCTAACAGCTTGGCCAACCAAGATCCTGGACTGAGGCATTGCTATGATCTTGTAAGTGCGTCTCTCTCTCTTGTATTGTTGTGTGCCTGCCAGCGTGCTTTGCTAGGATTTTCGACCAGTAATCCCTTTGTGCAGACAATGATTTCTACTACTGGCTGCTAAATTAGATATGTAGATGTCATACATGATACTACCTCGTACCTCCGTTCCTAAATATAAGTCTTTCTAGAGATTCCACTATAGGCTACATACGGAGCAAAATGAGTGAATCTACACTTGAAAATGCATCTATATACATCTGTATGTGGTGCATACTAGAATCTCTACAAAGACATACATTTAGGAACAGAGGTAGTACATTACACAAAATCGTAGGTGGCATGTACGAATTCCAGTGCACTATATTAGGCTCCCTTAGGGTGCCTGCTAGTCCAGCACACGGAGTCATGGCTAGTTTATGCTACGCACACAATCGTTAATTGGTGGTTTAAATATGTGCAAGGGATATGCAATGTATTATCATGTAGAGATGTCTGAAATTAGTCGTGTCAACTTTCAGATAGTGTTACACAATGAAAAAGTACAAGATGTATGTGGCAATTTCATGGAACATCGCAAAAAAGGAGAGGCAGAGGTGAGCCTATACAGTGTGCTATGGTAGGTCACTCCATTGCAATCATCGTGACATGTTATTTCTATGTCAGTTCTATTGGCCAAGTTTCTTAGGGATAGTTATTACAAGTTATCCTAAGAAAATAAGCACATTTGAATATAAGCTCCAGGTAATAAGCCAACCAGTTCTTTTCATTGCCTTCCTTTTCAGCTTATCTTTGGTATGATCAGTGAAAAGTCTAGATTGCATTATATTTTGTCATTTTTCTCCCCATATGAAAATTAATTTGACTTGCAAGCATCACAAATTGAACCCACTGCAGTAATTAATATGATAGGAAAACAGACCATCACTATTTGTTCAAAATGCAAATACAAAGATACCATCTACTTGGCACAATCTACTTTGGTCAATGTTTTCCATAGTGATCCCATTGCCTAATTTAAATGAAGAACGCATGACCCACATTTAAATGAAGAACAATTATTTATTGAAATTCGATGGTCCAAGTGGCTGGTTATTATCATATAGCAGCACCACCTGAAAGCATCATATAGCAGCAGCAGCTCATAGCAACCCATCATACAGCAGCAGCAGTGTGCAATTCATCATATACCAGCAGCAGCTCATAGCAATTCATCATATAGCAGCAGCAGTAGCTCATAGCAATTCATCATATAGCAGCAGCAGAAGAAGCTCATAGCAACTCATCATATAGCAACAGCAGGAGCAGCTTATAGCAACTCATCATATAGCCTAGCTGGACAGAGCATCGTCGAGGACCAGGCCAGATGGGACCAGTGGCGACGGCTCGCTGGAGGAACCCTAGCGCTGCAGGCAGCGGATCGAGGTAGAGGGAAAGGGGAGAGGAGATGCAAGCGGCAGGGCAATTGCATTTTGAGTGTAATATAGTCAGACAACAGAGTGATTTCACTATTCCCCTTCCCTTCAATTTTTAGTGAGCTTCTACCCGAAACACCCCCCTCCAAAGCGAAATAAGTTAAGCCCAAGCCCATAACTCAAAAATGACTTCTTTACATCTTTTATGGCTGATTTTGACAATAAGCTCTGAAAAGGCGGAATAGAACTGGCCCTTAACCTGCAATTCCATTCCGCGTGCAATAATGAATCACTCCTGCCTGCTGTCGTGTACATTTAGGCATCATCATACATTGTATAACCTAATACATGTGCATTCCATTGTGGAATCTGGAATGTGCAATGTTTATGTTAGTTCATACGTTGCACATGATGTTTAAATGCCCCTTAAATCTGGTCAGTCAAGTGATGGTCTTTAAGCCTCCTTCTTTGCTTCTTTTCTTGATACATTTGTTCAATTGCTTGTTTACATCAGCCAGCCATACACGAAATGTTTGCTTTGATTACTTGTTGTTCTTGACCTAACACTCTAACAGAGCTTGTCAACGATTTAAACACTAAGGGATGCTGTAGTGGGGGCTTGTCTAACTCATAGGTGACCTAAAGGTTTGGCTGTACACTAAAGTAGGCTCTCCAAGAGTACCTGGAGATCCAGTTCGAAGGTATGCCTAGTTTTTACATATTGCACACATAGTAAATGCTCATTTCATTGTGTGCAAGTGCAAGAGATGTGGCATGTTTCATTATGTGGTGTTGTTTTGTTATAATCTCATCCTTTTTTGTTGTTCATAGACTGGAAAGTATAGATTTATCTTCCAAGGAGACGAGTAACTAGTTTGTGTCACCTTGTAGAGGGAGTGCAATGAAGATAAGATTGAGGATTTCCAAGTATAAGATTTTAGGAAGGAACCTTGCAAGAGAAGTAGGAGCAGTGCTAAGCCTGTTCAACCAGTTAAGGTAAGTCACTGTATCCAACTCAACAATTCAATTCATTGTTTGTTTCAGGCATAGTTAATTTGCTCTTTTCAATTGCTTTATTTGTCCTCAGGTAATGAGATGCCCAAACAATGATGCCTGATGTTGGGTACTTGTATAACTATTACTTTACATAATTAAAGGCCTTACCATTTAATTACTCTGGCGAAGTGTTCCTCAAGCTTTGAAGTCTATTAACCAACTATTACTTCATGAGGCTCACAATCTTGTTTATACGAGGCTAATGATTGCATAGTTTTGTTTGTTGTACACAAGATATATATATACATACGTATATATATCCCTAAGACTTTAATTGAGCTACAGAATGGCCAACTGCTTGCTTAGTTATACACAAGATATATATATATATACATACATATATATATACACACTCTATACTCAGATAAAATCAGAGTTGGTGATGATGGTGTTTCTACCATCCTGCATTATTGGCCGTCCGATTTATATCTGACGGATAGGAAGGAAACTGTTGTCTGTGTTTTGGATTTGGCCCCAACATCATGCTCCTCCGGTGAGCTAAGAGAGATTTTTGTATGTAGGCTGCACAGACTACCATTTTTATAATTTTTAAAATATCACCTGCTTATGCTTCATGACGTGCAACATTATTGTTAGTCCTGTTTTGCCATGTACAAAATAGTCTGTCTTGCTCGCTTCACTATTGTAACTATATTTTTGCCCTAGTCATGTGTACTTACAGAAACATTTCAGGATGAAGTGACATCAACACAAAGATCTGCGAGCAGTGCGGCATGGCCGTTACCGAATGATTATGGATTGGAATTGGAATGTGCTGATGTTCTCGAGCATCAACTAGAGGTGGCTAGACAACGTGTACATGATTCTCAACGTACAATCAACAAGTTGAGACTGGACATGGAGGTATTAGATGAAGGAGTCAAAAAAATGAAACAAGACACTGAGGTACCACGAAGGAATTGGAGATTTTGCAGACTGAAATTTGTGCTATCTGAATCTGGCCAATCCTATTTTCTGAAGAGATTATAGTTCAAATGGTAAGTTGTGTTGATGCGTGTCCATGATATATGAGCTTTATTTGTCCTGTGTATGTCATTTGCTATTTGTGTACGCTTTCTTATCACTGGTGCCAAACTATAATGCCCAGTGGGTATATTCGGCTGTAATTTCTTTATTGTATAGTGTAGGATTATTCTACGTTTCTATGCCTTAGTCTTTTTATTGTATAGTGTATGTTATTTAGAGGCGATAGTATAGAGTAGGATAATTCTTGAATATGCTATATCGTTGAAACGGGGGCCCACACGCCCAAACATTTCCTGGATGCCATACAAATGAACAAACATGTGTAGTCAAAGCGGGCCTTAAATGGGCTAGTCAAAATAATATTAAGTGGATCCCTAATGATGTGGCCCACCGTAACAACGACTCTTAGCAGGCCATTAACAGGCCAAAAGCCCAATAGGGTCGTATAAATGGAAATGGCCTGCGGGCCTCTAGCAGGCCGAAATAGATCTCAATTTTGTCTCGGCCCTTTTACTTTACGGGCCAGTAAGAGGCCGAAAGTGTTATGGGGCAGAGGAGGCCCAATTTGCAAACTAGGTTTTTAACAGGCCAAAAGTCACGCTGGCCTGAAATGATGCACTACGGAATGTGGAGCCCTAATGGACCTAAAGTCAAAGGCCCAACTGTTGTGCGGGCCGTTAACAGGCCGAGAGACAAAATGGGCTAGGAGTTGGCCCGTTTACCGAATGGGCTGATTACAGGCCTAAAGTCACAGCGGGCTAGAATTGGCCCAACTGCAGAATGGGCCGAGAAAAGGCCGAAAGACGTTCTGGGCCGTTAACGGGCTGGAACTGATGATGGGCCGCTAACAGGCCGAAAGAAGCTCGGGCCGCAATTGGGCCCAAAGACATAGTGGGCCGGGCTAAAACTGACGATGGGCTAGAAATTGTCAAATGTAGAATGGGCCTTTGATGGGCCGATTCTGTGTAACTTGTATGGGCCGTGCTTGTAAATGGGCCTGACTCAAGTAGGCCGGTAATGGGCCAGCCCGCTTATTTTGACAGGCCCGACCTTTTAACCTGAATGGGCCACTGTCGGGCCGGTCCATGTGTCAACATATCATAGGCACATCTCGCCCATCGGATGAGTGACACCTGTGCCAACGCGGAGCTGACACGTGGTTCCGTCAGCCAATGAGAATTTTATGTGTGGAAAATCGTCATTGGTCGTGGCTGTTAGCGGGTTATTGGATCCAAAACCGGACCCGATAGCTTAACGGCGACCCGTTACGATGGATGCCACGTGTAAGTGCATCTAGTGCCCGTTTGTGGTTTTGGTGTATTGAAGACTTATAGGTTAAGGAACTAATGTGTTTGTGAGTGTACAGATGTCTATAAGTCTATGAGGAGTTTGATATTTACAGAGAAAGTCGACCCCTAAAAATGAATGTCTTCGACAGAAGACTTTGGATTTCTGAAGACTTTCTGAAGACTTTAAAAGTGAAGAAATTGGTGTGACCCTGACGACTTGGATTTCATGCGAGGAACATGAAGCATGAATAATTTTGTTTTCGTAGTTTCATTTTCTCTTTCTTGAGTCATAGGAAACACCGTACTGTTAAAGGAGGTCGAGGAAATACTAAGGAAAATTTTCCAAGTGATGCTCAACTCAAAATCCTACACCTATCAATCCTTTCGAGTGAAGCCATTGGAAATCTCATACAGTTCAGTCAATTTCTTCAGTGACAGAGACAAAGTTCTTCTGGTCTCTGAGGAATTTGTTCTGACTGAGGAGTTAGGAATTCGCCAGTGCGGATTGCCTACAAGTGAGGAACATGATAGCCCTGAGGAATTTGATAGTCAAATTTCCGACCGTTGCTGTGCTACGCGCCAGCTGGCCCAAAATATTTTCCCACCTAACGGTCATATCATTGAAGGGAATTTATGTCTTATCATGTCGGGTTGCTCCATAGGCTATAAATAGCAGCCCCCTACAACCACTAGCTGGTTGGCTGCTACGAGAGAAACTGACACTTGTCATTTGAGAGCATCCCATCCTCCGAGGACATTGAGCGAAAATCATCAAGTGAGGAAAACCCAAACCGAAACACCTACAAACCCAAAGTGATTGAGCATCACTGAAGAGATTGATCCTGCGTGGATCCGATGCTTGTTACCTTTGAAGACTATGCATCTTCCAGACGGTTAGGCGTCATGGTCTAGAGCATCCAAGAGGAAATTGTGGATCGCCGAGTGACCGAGTTTGTGAAGGTTTGGAAGTCACCTGAAGACTTACCACGAGTGATTGGGCGAGGTCTGTGTGACCTTAGCTCAAGGAGAATACGGTGAGGACTGTGTGTCCTCAGGTTTAAATACCTAGCCGCTCCAACCAGACGTACAACTGTCACAGCAGTTGGAACTAGTCTACCAAATCATTGTCTCCTCCAAGCCTACTGGTTCTATTTCCTCAACTCTTTCATTTCCTCATTACTGTGTTGTGTGCTTGTTCATATCTATTTCAAAGACTTTGACTGAAGACTTTCTCAATTTCCTCAGTTCAATTTCTTCAGTCTGTTTGTCTTCATCCTATTTATCCCGTGTTTACGCTTTCTGTACTCTGCGCGTGTTTTCATTTCATCATGATCACCATGCTTATGTTCTGTTATGTTTGCATCTAAGTACTTATTCCGCTGCAAGTAGTTCTTCGCTTAGGAATTTCCTCACCCTGAAATTCCCCAGTGATGAATTCATAAAAATCGCCTATTCACCCCCCCTCTAGTCAACTTAACGCACTTTCAATTGGTATCAGAGCAAGGTACTCCCTTGTTCTATGTGATTTTGGTTTAACCGCTTGGAGTTTTAGTTATGTCGACCGCAGGTATGATCAAGGTCTCTGCTGGGTGTCCTACCTTCGATGGGACAGACTACCCCTACTGGAAGAATACGATGTGAATGCATCTTGAGGCAATTAACAACAATCTCTGGTATGTTGTGGAAAATGGTGTTCCCTCTGTCACACCTTCTATGAATGCTGCTGATGTGAAGAGATTCAAGCAACTCAATTCCCAAGCGAAGAACATCATATGTGGCCATCTGAGTAAAGGGCAGTATGGCAGAGTGAGTGCTTTGGAAACTGCTAAACTTATCTGGGATAGGCGGTCTAAAGTAAATGAAGGAGTATCGACACAACGTGACTCTCGAGTTGACGTTCTTCGCAATCTCTTCAACCGCTTCAAAAGACTCGACAATGAAAATGTCCAGCAAACCTTCGATTGCCTCATTGACATCTCAAATGAGCTTCAAGCACTTGGTGCCACTGACATCACCGACCATGAGGTGGTGAAGAAATTGCTGAGATTGCTTGATTCCTCATTTGACACTCTGGCACTGATGATACAAGAACGTGGAGATTACAAGTCACTTGATCCTGCTGATATCCTCGAGAGGCTAAATACTCATGAGTTCCAGCTTGCTGAAAAGAGAGATCTCTATGGTTCGAGCTATGGCAGGTCACGCGCCCTGAAGGCCAAGGTAGTCTCTGAATCTGAAGGTGAAGATTCTGGTAGCAGCCTTGGTGATCCTGAAGAACTGAGCCAGGAGCTAGCATTGCTCGTGAAGAAATTTTAGAAGTTCTCAGGGCGTGGTCATTTTGGAAAATCCTCAAGGAGTGATGATTCCTCATCCTGTGACTACAAGAAGAGGCTATGCCACAAATGCAAGAAACCTAGTCACTACATTCAAGATTGTCCTTAGTGGGAAAAGGAATCAAAGAAGAAGAAATACAAGGATTACAGTTCTAATGACTCAAAGAAGACGAAGAAATCTTCAAAGTCTTCATCATCAAAATCCTCGAAGTCTTCATCTCACAAGAAGAGCAGCTCTAAGAAGGCTCGGGCATTCATTGGCAAGGAACTAGACTCTGAAGCTGAATCTGAGGAACATGAGGAAGAGGAGGCATATGAGGAGTCAGAATCTAGTGTGGCGAGTCTAGCCCTTGCTACTAGGTTCGTCAGCAAGTCAATCTTCAACACTGAAGAAAATGGTTTCTTCAACAAGGCTGATGATGACGATGATGACTACACTCCCACCTATTACTTCATGGCAAATGGTGCCAAGGTACTCAAATATCCCTCCTTTGAATCAAGTGAGGATGAATCTGATGAAAACCTCAAGCCTAGCTACTCTAAACTTTCTAAGATTGCTGTGAAACAACAAAAGGCTTTTGAAAAGGTTCAAAACATGCTAGATAAAAGTGATGATATGTTGGGTGAAGAAATGGATCGCACTAAAACCTTGACTGAAAATCTTCAGAGACTTCAGTCTAAGTTTGACAACCTTCAAAGTCATCATAACACTCTCTTATCTGATCATGAGAAGCTTTCTTATGAATTTCTTCAAAGAAAGCAAGATCTTGAAAAGCTAAGGGTGAGTTATGAAGATCTTCATAAGGAGCGCGATTCATTACTTGCTCAACAAATCAGCGCTGCTCAGGAAGAATTTGTTCCTCCATGTTTGATGTGCATTGAACGTGAATCTGCTAATTCTTCACCTGAATGTTCAAATGCTTCTAATGTTACAAATTCTTCACCTGCCTCTGCTATCACCAATTCCTCATCTGAGGATATTGCTAGTATCACTGACGATGCAGGGCTGAAGGAATTGTATATGACAGGCATGTACAAAAGCCTCAAAGGGCATCAGGCTCTTTGTGATGTGCTTAAAATGCAGATCCTCAATAGGAACCCTAGGAAAGAGGGTATTGCCTTTGAGAGGAAACTCAATGCTGATGGGACATACTGGAAGCCTGAGTAGTATCCCAAAACCTCATGGGTTGCTGCAAAGGGACCTCTAGTAGATCCATCCACTTTATCTGGTTTTACATGTGAATCTCCTCATTCTTCTGATGAGTCATTCGACTCCAACTATAAACTGCTCAAAAATCAGAATTGTGAAGTATTTGCTAGATATATTGGCACTAACTGCAGGAACGGTTCCCCTATGAAGAAAATCTGGGTTCCCAAAAGGTGCCTTGAAAATCTTCAGGTGAATGTCATCATGACACCACCTGTGAAGAATAGGAACCCCAGATCAAATTCTTCATATGGACCAAATTCTTCATATGGATCCAAGTCCTCATATGGACCAAATTCCTCACGTGGATCAAATTCCTCAAAAGGATCAAAGTCCTCATATGAACATCATCATGCTAACACTTCTGTTTCGCAGGGAAGATTTAAGGGCTATGAATATGAGCATTATTCTTCTAACCACTATGTTCATAGCTCCTCGAAGAACTTCTCTGCTTACTCATATGCTTACCCTAACTCCTCTTATGTGAAACGAAGTGGGACGGCTTCTATGCCACCTTTATCTTATGGAGCTCGCAGAATGATGAACTCTTTGCCACCCCTTCAGATGTGGGTGGTGAAGAAAAAGAACTAATCTCTTATGCAGGGTCAGGTCTCCAGATGTGCTTAAACGTCTGAAGAATTTGCTGGAGACCTGAAAATTGCCTGAATGGACGCAGGCCAAACATGAAGAAATGTATCCTCATTTCTCACGTCCTCCTACTGCTTTATCTATTCTATTGCTTGATGAAATCCACCTGATGAAATTGATGTCATATTCTTCACTGATGAAGTATATGAGTTCGTAAGTTGCACTAATTCATCTGCAGGATGATCTACCCAAAGCCACTGAGTGGGTCCTCGATAGTGGATGTACGAATCACATGACTGGTGACAAGAATCTATTGATGGATGTTCCCTTATCTCCATCGCATCTGAAGCATATCATCTTCGCTGACAAAGGCAAAAGCAAGGTATTGGGTCTAGGTAAGGTTGCGATCTCAAACGATCGACACATGGACAAAGTCATGCTTGTCGAGTCCTTAGGATACAACCTCATGTCAGTCTCAATGCTTTGTGATCTTGATATGGTTGTTATCTTTGGCAAGTATCGTTGCGCTGTGATCATGGAAGCTCACAATTCCAAAGTCTTCGAAGGCTTTAGGAGAGGAGATATGTATATTGTTTATTTCTCTACAGGACCACAACCAGCTATATGTCTACTTGCAAAAGCTTCAGAAGGCTGGCTATGGCGTCGACGACTAGGTCATGCTGGCATGAGGAACTTGCACACGCTCGCGAAGAATAAGCATGTCATTGGCATTGAGAATGTCAAATTCCTCAAAGATCACTTGTGCGGAGCCTGTGAAGCTGGAAAGATGACCAAGGCCAAGCATCCACGAAGACTATCATGACTACCACTCGACCATTTGAATTGCTTCACATGGATCTCTTTGGTCCTAACCATTACTCTGCATTCACTAATGAAGCATCTCTATATGGCTTTGTTATTGTTGATGATTACTCTCGTTACACATGGGTGCATATTGTCGCTTACAAACGTGAAGTGCAGGAAGTCTTCAAACGATATTCCTCGAGGGCTTCAACCAACTTTGGTGTGAAGATCAAGCACATCCGAAGTAACAATGGAACAGAGTTCAAGAATACTGGTCTTGATGACTATCTTGATGAACTTGGTATAACTCATGAGTTATCTGCTCCTTATACTCCTCAGCAGAATGGCGTCGTGGAGTGCAAGAACAGGACTCTTGTTGAGATGGCTCGCACGATGCTTGATGAATACAAGACGCCTCGTCATTTCCGGATTGAGGCAATTGATACTGCGTGCCACATCATCAACAAGGTATATCTTCACAAATTCTTCAAGAAGACTGCATATGAACTCCTCACTGACAAGAAACCCAATGTGAGTTATTTCAAAGTCTTCGGTGCTAAATGTTGGATTAGAGATCCTCATCACAATTCTAAATTTGCACCGAAAGCACATGAGGGTTTTATGCTTGGTTACGGAAAGGACTCGCACACCTACAAAGTCTTCAACAACGTTGACCACAAGGTTGTTGAAACTGTAGATGTGCGGTTTGATAAAACTAATGGCTCGCAAAGAGAGCACCTACCTCCTATGGTAGATGAAAAATGGTGCTGAAGAAGTCATTCCAGAACGTGAAGAACGTCATGTTGATGCACCTGAGGAAAATGGTGCTGAAGAAAATGCGGATCAAATTCCTCAACTATAACCTGCTCATCCTCGCATTGCAAATGAAGTGCAGATTGAGAAAATCATCAGCGACATCAACATTCCAGGCCCTCTCACACACTCAAGAGCTTCACATTTGTCTAACTTTTGTGGGCACTTTGCTTTCGTCTCTATCATAGAGCCCACTAAGGTAGATGAAGCATTTCTGGAGCCTGAGTGGATTCAAGCTATGCAAGAGGAATTACATCAATTCGAGCTCAACAACGTCTGAGAACTGGTCAAACGTCCAGATCCTCGCAAGCACAATATCATTGGCACAAAGTGGATCTGCCGCAACAAGCAAGATGAAAATGACCTTGTGGTGAGAAATAAGGCACGGCTTGTAGCTCAAGGCTACACACAGGTTGAAGGAATTGATTTCGATGAAATTTTTGCACCTGTTGCTAGACTTGAGGCTATTCGCATATTACTTGCTTATGCTAACCATCATGATATCATCTTATATCAAATGGGTGTGAAAAGTGCATTCCTCAATGGTAAGCTTGAGGAAGAAGTATATGTTGCTCAACCCCCTGGTTTTAAAGATCCAAAGAATACTGACAAAGTCTTCAGACTCAATAAGGCCTTACACTACTGGAATCAGCTAATTTGCCATCTGCCAGCTCTTTGCCGTCTGCTAGCTGACGGCAAAGAAGCTCTTTGCCATCAGCTACACAAAAGCAGACGGCAAAGAAAGGGCAGACGGCAAAGAAGCTCTTTGCCGTCCGCTGGCGGACGGCAAAGAGTGAGGTGGCCCGCACCCCCCGCCCGTTTGGGAAAAACTTAACGGGCCACCTCTTTGCCGTCCGCTAGCAGACGGCAAAGAGGCAAAAAAGCGGACGGCAAAGAGGGGCGGACGGCAAAGAGCTCACTACCTAACGGCCCGTATCCCCCGCCCGTTACTCA
>NC_057805.1:34272391-34309555 GCF_018294505.1 Triticum aestivum
TCCGACCCGGCACCCCGACTCGACACCCCGACCCCGAGACCCCGACCCCGACACCGACACGGCACCCCGAGACCGACACGACACCCCGACCCCCGACACCTCCCGAAAAGGTGTTCTTTGGCCTTCCAGAAGCCGACGGGGTCATATATTTGTGAATTATTAGTTAGGTCATATATCTTTTGATTTTGTTATGAAAAACATCATATATAATTGTGTTGATCGGGTAGTTTTAAATGTGCAGTTGTTTCATCGCTGCGAGGTTTGGTGATCGGGTAGTTTCGAACCTACAGAGGGGAGCCAGTCTTGATAAATTGAAGATATTTGGTCTCAAGAGTCATGATTGGCACATATGGATTGAGCGGGTAATGCCGGTGATGTTGCGTGGCTTCATCCCTGAGGATGAATGGCTAGTACTGGCAGAACTCAGCTATTTCTTCCATGTTCTTTGTGCGAAAGAACTATCGCCTGGCGTGCTAGAAGAAATGGAAGAGTTGGCGCCGGAGTTGATCTGCAAGTTAGAGAAGATCTTTCCACCGGGCTTCTTTAATCCAATGCAACATTTGATTTTGCATCTCCCGACCGAGGCAAGATTGGGGGGGCCCGTGAAAAATCGTTGGTGCTACCCAACTGAGAGGATGCAGAAGACGCTTCGACAAAAATGTAAAAATAAACGTAGAATTGAAGCATCGATGGCTGAGGCATTCATCACTGAGGAGGCGGCAAACTTCATGACAGCACACTACGAAGCTAAAAATCGTCATTTGCATAATCCGAAGCCTCGGTACAATGCTGACGACCCTAAAATGGGTGGATCCAACCTCAGCCTATTCAAAGGGAATCTCGCACCAGCCAGTATTTCAAATCCAGTATCTTTGGATAACGAACAATGGAGGACCATTTCGTTGTATATCTTCAACAACCTGATAGAAGTGCGGCCGTACATCGAGTAAATTCTCGGTACATAGTTTCGCAACTTCTATTTCCTTTGAACTGCTCTTATTCCTGGATATTTCATACAGTCGATACGTCGCCTTATTCTCGTATGGAGCGGTGATCCAAAAGGATTCTGTCGAAGAGTATGAGCTTCTCGCAAAGCAAGGAGGCGGCTATCCCGGTTTCATCTCTTGGTTCAAACAAACGGTAATTTCTATTAGACTTGTAGGCTAATTTGTAGGCGGCTATCCCGGTTTCATTCGCTAATTTGTGCGTAATGCAACAATCCTTTCATATTAAACTTGTAGGCTAATTCAGAGTCTATGGACGCCGAATTGAGACAAGTCGCTAATGGTTTTGACTATAAGGTCCGTTCATTTGACAAATACGACATCAACGGGTATTGCTTTCGTACCTATGGCAAAGAGCTATCTATAGCCGCCTAACGAACTAACGCTGGCGGACGTCCAGTATTTTTGCCGTCCCTCCTCTTTGCCGTCCGCCGCTGTAGGCAAAGGACTCTTTGCCGTCTGCCATAAAAAGTAGACGGCAAAGGACCTGTTTACCGTAGCCTACTTTGCCGGAGCCTTTTGCCATCCGCGGCTGACGGCAAAGGTCTTTGCCGTCCGCCGTTCGAGCCTTTGCCGTCCGCCGTGGCAGACGGCAAAATAGCTGTTTCCTGTAGTGTTATATGGCCTCAAGCAGGCCCCTCGGGCGTGGTATGATACTTTGAAGGAATTCCTCATGAAGAAAGGCTTCAAACCCGGTTCACTTGACCCAACTCTTTCACTAAATCCTATGATGGTGAATTGTTTGTGTGCCAAATATATGTTGATGATATCATTTTTGGCTGTACTGACCAACGTTACAGTGATGAATTTGCATATATGATGAGTGAAGAATATCAAATGTCTATGATGGGAGAATTGAAATTCTTCTTAGGTCTTCAAATTCGTCAACAGCGCAATGGCATATTCATATCTCAGGAGAAATACCTCAAGGATGTACTGAGAAAATTCGGCATGCAAGATTGCAAAGGCGTCAAAATCCCTATGCCCACAAATGGCCATCTATGCACTGATGAAAATGCTATTGATTTTGATCAAATCACACCATAAGGCTGTGAAACATATTCTTCGATATCTAGCTCACAAACCAACACTTGGATTATGGTTGTAACATCCCAAATTTTCAATTTGGAATGTTATACATAGGTCATTCATGCATATCATATTTTCATTGCATTTCGTTTTGCGATCCTTGAAATTCTAAGCAACTCAAGGACCCACGGAGAGAGTTGGGGATTTCACGTTCTTCATATTTGAATTTTATGAAATATTGAAACAAGGATCACTTTGATTTTAATTATTTTTCTCTCCAAAAATATTTCATATTAAAACATATGAGAGGAGATAACATGACTTCTCCAAAGTAAATGAAATATTGGAGGGGAAATATTAAAATCAAATAAATAAATTTTATTTGGATTTTATTGCAATTTTATTTGAATTAGGAAAAATGTGCGTTTTTCAAAATTGCATTAGAGGCCCAGATAAATGTTCACTTTGTCCGTAATATTATTAGAGGACCGGGAAAATTTATTTCAGGATTTTGCAGTCTGTTTAGTATTTCTTTCGTTAGTTTTTCTGCGTCAGGTTTTTTTTTAAAGTGAACCGACCTAACCGGGTCGTGTCCGACTAGGACTCCTGGCCCGGCTGGCTTTATAAGCCGAGGCCCGTGACCCCCCGAGGCCCAAGTCGTGCCACCGCTTGCCCTAACCCTAGCACCTCCTGCCCGATCCGCCGCCGCCGCCGCATCGCGCCGCCGTCGCCGCTGTCCGCCGCCTCGACTCGCCGCCAACCCACTGCCGCCGCCGTCTGCCGCCGCCACGACCCGCCGCCCCGCCACCCGCCGGACCCGACCGCGCCGCTGTCGGTTTTCGCGAGAAAAACCGTTCGGTTTTTTGAAAACCCTAGATCGTTTTTTTATTTAGATCGGTTTTTGTTTTCGGTGGTTTAGTTAAATAGCGGACGTTTGTCAGTACATTCGTATAACGAACGCCGTTCATCCATTAGCCGCAGACAGCGAACATTTGTTCGTTAGCCTATTCGTCACTTTTCTTTTTCCAGGGTTTTTCCGCGATTATTTCCGATCGTGATTTCTGCCCTAATCTTTGATCTAGTATAACTTTTCGCTCGTATATCCAAATCAGGTGAAACAAGTGCCTAGATCTTTGTCTCAAAGTTCTCTTTCTAGTTAACCAACTTGAACAAGATTTTAGTGCTGTAAAATTTGACTCTAGTCCAGATTAGTAATCGGATCTTGTTTCTTTCGTAGTTTGAGTTTCGTTGCTCCGTTTGATTTGATTCTTTTTGCAAACCGGAGTTCTTCAATTGAACTTTCTGGTTAGATCTTCTTATTTGAGTTTTACCCGTGCATCTTTGCTTGATTTCTAATGTGATTTATTGTTTGTTTGCGATAGAATTCCCAGAGTGCGAAGCGTGCTACTACGAGTCAGTAGGTTTTGCGGATCGTCAGCAAGGCAAGTAACACTTTCATCATACCCCTTTCATACCCAGTTTTTATGCATTAGTTCAACCCTCACACATTGCATGAGTAGGATCTCTTAACATGTGGGTATTTGGGAAGTAGATGATGAGGTAGAACCTATAGCCCTGTTTACCAAACCCTGGGAGTTACTTATACGTTATGCTTATATCGCCATGCTATGCTCGTAGACGTGGATTGGGGTTGAGTGAATCCATAACAGATGTGAGTTGTTAATTAATGGTTCAACTTAAGGTGGCAATGTCGGTGTCAAAACCGGCGGATCTCGGGTAGGGGGTCCCGAACTGTGTGTCTAAGGTCGATGGTAACAGGAGACAAGGGACACGATGTTTACCCAGGTTCGGGCCCTATCTATGGAGGTAATATCCTACTTCCTGCTTGATTGATCTTGATGAATATGAGTATTACAAGAGTTGATCTACCACGAGATCGTAATGGCTAAACCCTAGAAGTCTACCCTGTATGACTATGGTAATGAATATATCCCTTTTCGGACTAAGTCCTCCGGTTTATATAGACACCGGGGAGATCTAGGGTTACACAAGGTTGGTTACAGAGAAAGGAATCTACATATCCGGTCGCCAAGCTTGTCTTCCACGCCAAGGAGAGTCCCATCCGGACACGGGCGCAGTCTTCGATCTTCGTATCTTCACAGCCCATCAGTCTAACCCGTGGCTAACAGGCCGGACGCCCGAGCACCCCTTAGTCCAGGACTCCCTCAGTAACCCCCAAACCAGGCTTCAATGATGAGGTGTTTGGTCTGCGGATTGTCTTCGGCATTGCAAGGCGGGTTCCCCCTCCGACGGCTTCCAAGTAATGTGTTCGACTTTTAATTCAATGCCACACCCTTCGGCTTCTGTGCTTCGATGTCTTCAACTTCCACGTGTCGGGCGAATGCGGATGGTCGGTGTATTTTTTGCAAATAACACCCTAGCCATGCAAGAAAGAGTGTCTATTTAAAGAGATTGGATCTCAGATCCATTCGGCACCGTGCGGAAAAAATCCTCACAGACTGCCAGGAGAGACCACCCCAACATGTCCAACATTCCCAACTCCTCTTCCCGTTCCAACCTAGAGAGAGGCGAGTGGGAGCAGTGCTCTATATCCCACAGCCAATTGGAGAAGCTGCAAACACAGGGATTTCTCCCTCCTGCAGATCTGGTCCCTGTTCGAGCAGGATTGGCCTCCTTCAAAGGCAAAACCAAGGCAGAGGATTTCCCCAATCCGTCTGCGGGAGAACGAGTGTGCTTCGTCCTCTATTTGCCGAGGGGCGTGGGATTTCCCATTCACCCATTTCTCCGAGGGCTTCTGGAGTATTATGGCCTCCAGATGCACAACTTTACCCCGGCCTCCATTCTGCACATCGCGGGTTATGTTGCTTTATGCGAACTATTTCTGGGTATTGAGGCCCATTTTGAACTGTGGAGACAGTTGTTCTGCCTCGTCCCGCGCAACCACGAAGGATCAATATTTGAAGTGGGGGGCGCTGAAATATGGCGCATTGCCGAGACCGGATACCTGTCCAGCACGCCGAAGAAGGCGTCTGAAGAGTGGACCTCTGAGTGGTTTTACATTGATGATGTCGTACTTCCAGATCCGGTCCGGAGAGGCCTCCCCGAGTTTGCGAGTGTTCCTCTGAAGAAGCGCCACAGCTGGCGCCCCCGGAGTCCCGAGGAGGAAGATAGTGCGGAAGTTTGCCAACTCCTGAGCAAGATCAGGATGCCTGCCCAGTCCGGGTATACAATAATCGAAGTGGTGGCGACCTCCATAGTACGTGGAGTTCAGCCACTCCAATACAGAGGACTCCCCATGTGGAATGCAATGGGGAAGATGACACCTCCCGCTGCGGTAGGAAAGGTCTGGATGCCCCTGCCGCCCTAGCCAAAATATTGGCTGAACTGTTCAAGGGTGAGGAAGAGGAGTTCCTGCGCATCACGCACAGAGAAGGATATTCCATGTACAAACCTCCAAGCTAGGTGAGCCCCAACCTTTTTGCTCCACAAATTCCCCTCCCTGAGCTTTATTAACCCATCTATTTATAACAGCACTGGCGAAAGACTTCCAAGGGGCTCTACAGCCCCACCCCGCAGCCCGAGGGCCACAATCGGGACCTTGACCCTGGATTCGAAGAGGTTCCGGATATATTTGTGGTGCTGGAGAATGTCGTGTTTTACCAGGCGAGCTACGACGGCACCGAAGTGGCCATCATCGCCGATTACCCTGGTCTTCTCCTCGCTTCACACGTAAGTAGTCAGGAGACATCTTCCCCGAAAGGATTCCTCCGTTCCGCCTCACCCACCGCACTGTCTCGTGCTTCGAAGGGGAGGCGTTCGACATACCGTGCTACTCCAGGAGCGACTTCGAAGAGAGCAGCTCCCGCACGGGGCAAGCCTTCGAAGAGGAAGGCAGGTGAAGACACGATCGGGCCCTCGTCAAAGAGGAATGGGTTTGCAAATATGTGTTTTAATAGTCGCATCCAACTGTGACTTTCATGCTCATTCCGTATCAGGAAAAGAGTCCGCCGGACTGTGTCCGGGGGTCTGGGCAGTAATACTCCTAGCAACCAGGATCCAGCCCCAGCCGAGGGGACAGGGGCCCATATGGGGGTGACGCCGGACTGTCTTTTGGCCGAGGGCTCGGAAAATATGTCCGTCACCAACTCGGAAGTGGAGAGCGCCATGAATCATTGGCGCTTGAGGGCCATTTTACGAGACCCCCGCTGTTTGAAAGAGGCGTTTGATTCCTTCAGCTCGGCTGACGCATATATCCGAGCTGCTTGAGATGGGCTTGGCAAAGCCACAAAGCAGCATTTGACGGATGTGCAGGTAAGGTTTATTTTGTCCGAAAAGGATAAGCACATGCTAGTAGCCCCCGAGACTGAAAGCAGTTGGCATAAGTGATTTAAGGATCGATGTATAACCAGGTCCTGACGGAGAGGAACAACCTGGTAGCTCAAGAGCTGGAGCAGTGTCAGACACAGCTGAATGCTTCTACCGCCGAACTGAAAGAGTCCAAGAAGGCATCTTCTGGTAAGGTTCTCCTCCATCGAGGAATAACAATTATACAGTAGCCGTGCTAATACTATTGCTTATTTCATAATAGGACCATCAGGTCAACTGGAAGAGAAGTTGAAAACCGCTCAAGCGGGAGAGAAAGAGGCAAAAAGATTACACACCGCAGGCGAACGGGTGTTGACCCGAGTCAGGCAGGAGAAAAACAAACTCCAAGATTCAAATACCAAACTGGGCAAAGAACTGAAAGATGTGCGAGCCCAGCTAGCCGACGCCGTGAAGGAGAACAAAAAGCTGCGAGGCGGCATATTCAATATCTGGTCGGATTTACCTTATAACAGTTTGGGGGTAAGCTGATATAGCTGTGATTGCAGGTATGTTGATGGGCCGCCCGAAGAGGAGGTGTCCGGATCATCAAGTGATCTCCTGCAAGGGCTGTCGCAGTTGCACGAGCAAGCTCGGCAGGCAATGCGGAGTGTAGCCAAAGCCTTATGGCCATCCGACTCTCCTCCAGGGAGTATGGAGAAGCTTGCAGAGCTGTTCAAGGGAAAGCGGCGGCGTATCCGACTATGGAAGATATCGCCTTGCTGAGAGGGTGCGTGAGAAGCCTGGGCCATGGTAAAAACATGATATACCAATCTGGATCCGAATCACATGGCCCGGGTCGGACCACTAGGGTCAAAGGGGGAAGAAATTCCCGTTAGTTTAGTATATAACCAAGTATAAGTAGCCGCCAAGTATTCCCAGCAGGATTGTAAGTTAGATAGCCTGCTGGACGGCATAGAGGAGGAAATTTTTTGAGTCCAAGTGACTATGTACTTTCCTTTGCATATGTAGCTCTAGCTGAAAACGATTGTCATGGCGGACCTTTTCGCTTCAACCTCTCGACCCGAAGGTGCGGAGTGTTTCCGAATACCAGAACGGCCGAGTAGACTGGGTATGCATGGAAACCGAGCGTAGGGGTCATAGTTGCTTGAACAGACAATTATTCGGCTAGTTATGTTATATTACATTAAGATTGTAAGAAACATCTTCCAGAGAGAATAGTTCTGTTAAGGGTTCCTTTCCCTGGGTGTGCATGCATCGATGTGCATGTCCGAACTGTGATGAAGAAATCACAATGTGTATAGCTTCTGGGGGTTCACGATGGGATGAATGCAAAAACATCTTTAGTTCACCGACCGAATATTCCCTTAAGAACGCTAGCTTTCGGCTTCGCCCAGTCTAAGGTACACATCCGGATGACCCGGCAGTAACAATCGCAGAGGTGCTCCCTTTATGCCCTAGACGAACTAACGGGAACGTAGGGCATAAGCACAGGAGCCAGGCAACCCAGCTTGGCCAAAACTTAAGTCATATCGATGCATATAATGGTGAACAAAATGTACATATGGGAAAAACGCATATGTGAGGAGCTTGATGCTGGGAAGATAACAATAGCAAGCTTCTGTCCAAGAAGCCCCCAGGTATAATAGACGTACATACTTCAAGACGTATGCGTCGGGGGTGTACGGTCTAATCGCACGAAAGCTTTTAAAAGCTAAAAATAAAAACGAAAAGAGAGAGAAAAAATAATGGAAAAATAGGGGGAAGGAAACGAACAAAGATTTCCGCGCTAGGTATAGAATCTTCCGAGTCTGGCCGCGTTCCAGGGGTTCGGCTCTAATCGATTGTCTGACGCATCACGCAGGCGGTACGCCCCTCCGGTGAGAACTTCATCGATGATGAAGGGACCCTACCACTTGGGCTTGAGTTTATCCTTTTTCTTCTCTGGTAGATGTAGAACGAGTTCGCAAACGTTGCAAGTTTTGGCCCGCACCTCTCTGCTTTGATACCTGCGAGCCTGCTGTTGATAAAATGCGGAACGGGCTTTTGCAACATCACGCTCCTCCTCCAGGGCATCTAAGTTGTCCTGCTGATTGAGCTCGGCCTCTCTCTCTTCATACATGCGCACTCGAGTTGAGTCATGAATAATGTCGCAGGGCAGTATTGCCTCTGCGCCGTACACCATGAAGAAAGGTGTGTATCCGGTAGTGCGATTGGGCGTGGTCCGCAGCCCCCAGAGTACGGAGTCGAGCTCCTCAACCCAATGCTTGTCTGACTCTTTCAAATACCGCACCAGCCTGGGCTTAATGCCGCTCATAATAAGACCATTGGCTCTTTTGACTTGACCGTTTGTTTGTGGATGATATACAGAGGCGTAATCGAGCTTGATGCCCAGATTAGCGCACCAGGTTTTCACTTTGTCGGCTATGAAATGGAGCAGTTATCAGTGATGATACTGTGCGGAAAACCGTAACGGTGTACAACACCGGATATAAAGTCTATTACTGGCTCGGACTCGGCTGTTTTAACTGGTTTCGCCTCTATCCACTTGGTGAATTTGTCCACCATGACTAGCAAATATTTCTTCTTATGGCTTCCTCCTTTAAGGGGTCCAACCATATCCAGTCCCCAGACCGCAAAAAGCCAAGTGATGGGGATTGTTTGTAGGGCGGTGGGGGCATATGGCTTTGGTTGGCGAAGAGTTGGCATCCAAGGCAACGTTGGACAAGGTCCGGCGCATCCGCTCGGGCCGTCGGCCAATAAAATCCTGTACGGAAGGCCTTGCTAACGAGGGCACGAGCTGCAGCGTGGTGCCCGCCGAGACCGGCATGAATCTCAGCCAGTAGCTGCCGCCCCTCCTCCTCGGAGATACATCTTTGAACGACTCCGATAGCGCTTTTCTTATAGAGCTCTCCATCATGAACCTTGTAGGCCTTCGAACGCCAGACAATGCGGCGGGCCTCATTCTGGTCCTGAGGAAGCTCCTTCCTGTTGAGGTAGGCCAGGAAGGGTTCACTCCACGGGGCAATTACTACCATAATGAGATGCGCCAACGGTGTTATTTCGGTGGCTGAGCCTCCGATGATGTCGGTGTTTTCGGGATCTGGGGTTATGTTCGGATCCGGACTAGTGTTGCCGTTTTCCCCCTGCCACACCACGGATGGCTTAAAGAGCCTTTCCAGAAAGATATTAGGCGGGACGGGGTCGCGCTTAGCGCCGATACGAGCAAGAACGTCCGCCGCTTGATTACTCTCTCGAGCCACATGATGGAACTCGAGCCCCTCGAACCGAGCCGACATTTTTATGTCGGCATTACGATAAGCTGCCATCTTAGGATCTTTGGCATCGAAGTCTAAATTTATTTGAGATATTGCGAGGTTTGAGTCCCCGCGCACTTCCAGGCGTTGTATGCCCTTGGAGACGGCCATCCGGAGACCGTGCAATAAGGCTTCGTATTCGGCTGCGTTGTTGGAGTCTGTGTATAGTATTTGGAGTACGTACTGAACGACATCTCCAGTAGGGGATGTTAAAACGACGCCCGCTCCTAGCCCTGCCAGCATTTTGGAGCCATCGGAGTACATAACCCAATTGGAATATGTGCCGTACTATTTAGGGAGCTCTCCCTCTGTCCATTCGGCGATGAAGTCAGCCAGTACTTGGGATTTGATAGCTTGACGTGGTTTGTATGTAATATCAAATGGAACGAGCTCAATGGCCCATTTGGCAATCCGGCCCGTGGCATCGCGGTTGTTTATTATGTCGTTGGGTGGTACTTCGGAAGCCACCGTAATCGAACACTCCTGGAAGTAGTGACGGAGCTTTCGGGATGCCATGAATACCGTGTATGCTATCTTTTGATAATGGGGGTACCGGGATTCGCATGGTTGTCGGAGTAATGGGCCACGGGTAGCCTAACCCGAGTCCCTGAACCTTTCAAGACATCGGGGTTGACCGCGCCCCTCAAGACAGCAAGATCAAGCGCCGCCCTCTGGGGGCCGGCCGGCCGAGCTGCCAGCTGGCCAGAAGGCGGCTAAGCTCCGAAAGGCGGCACCAAGATGGGCCGACTCCCTGCCGGCGGCCTCCAGAGAGGCCGGCTTCTAGCAGGCGGCCCACAGCGCCCTCAGAGTCTGCACTCCCATTAAGAAGACAAGATGTGGAGAGGCTACAGTGTAGCCCATCACCCCCCATATCTGGGCCGGGCGTGGCCACAGTGCTCCGTACAGGCGGAGATCTCCGCCCGGCGCGGCACTGTTGCCACTCCACCCCTGACGTCACAGCCGGTAGGCGGAGCCCTGTTCCCATGACGGCCTGTCGGTACGACCTGCCGGCGGCGGGCCTACCAGGCAGCGAGAGCCCGGAAGACGGCGGAGGCCCGACCAGTCGAAACCAAGGGAGGCCGGCTTCTAGCAGGCGGCCCGCTTCTTCCTCGGGGCCTACGCACCATTAACCAGATGAGACACAGAGTGGCTACAGTGATCTCCCACCAGGCGGCGGGACTGTAGCCACGCCCCCCCTGACCAAGCGTGCATCATTAGCGTCATGGCTACAGTAATCAGCAGCCGGCAAGACCCGCGAGCGGCGGAGGCGGCCTGTCGGCTCTGTGCCGGACCAGTCGGCGGGGCCCACCTGGCGGCGGGCCCCAGCAGCCGTCGGAGAAGCCGGCGACCAGAGACACTGATAGCCGGGTCCTACACCTGGCCAGATTACCATTGTACCCTGGGGGGTAGGCCTATATATACCCCCCAGGGCACCCATGCAAAGGATTCAGAACCCGCTAGAACTAGACTCATACCCAGAGGAAGGAGAGAGCGTGCCTGCCTTCTCCTACCACTAGCATGCAGCTCGAGGAGCACCACTGTACTCACTAGTGCCTTAGTGATCATGCGGAGACCCCGCAGAGCAGGACTAGGGGTGTTATCTCATAGGAGAGCCCCGAACCTGTGTAAAGTGCACCGGCGTTCGTGTCTATGCCTCATCCCGCTTCCAGGCACCGGCGACGTTCTACTCACTCCCACCATGATAAGCCATCCATTGGCATATGCCGCACCCAACCCCCGACATTTGGCGCCCACCGTGGGGCGAGGTGCACCGTCTCCTAGAGACCTGTTCTGGACGGGAACCTTGTTCCTTCTTGGCGAGCGCAGCCAGCCCGGCACGCCAGACGGCGTCTGCGCCGATGCGCTGCACGGCGCGGAGGTCGCCTGTGCGGCGAGCTGCCTCGCCAATCTCGTTGGTGAGATCCGCCTCTCCTACGAGCCCGCATGCGACGCGGACGCAGAAGGCCCCGAGTGCCACCTCGTGAGCCTCCTCGATCAGCTCCACGTCTCCAGCGAGCCTGCTGCAGACTTGGAGTCGGTTGGCTCCACCGACCCGATGCTTGTCGACTCCGACATGGCGTCGCTTGACTCGTTCCCCACCAACATGGTGGTCTACGACGAGCCGCTTCCTCGCGCGGACAGCGGCGGCAGCACCGTCACGGAGGTTGTCGTGGAATTGTCACGGCAGATGTCCTTGGGCTAGGACTTAATCGTGGAGCCATCGCAACTAGGAAGCTTGAAGGGGTTATGCGGGACAAGGAACACGAGGGTTTATACTGGTTCGGCCCCTTACGGTGAAGGTAAAAGCCTACGTCCAGTTCGAGGTGTTATTGATTAGGGTTACGATCGCCAGGGAACTAAACACTTATCCCGGCTCTCGGAGAGATTGTTGTCGTCCCCAAACCGCTGCCGGGTCGTCCCTTTATATAGGGAGGCTGACGCCCAGCAGCCCTTAGAGTCCCGAGCCGGCTCATAAGAGTGTCCGGCTCGGGCTCTAAAACAATACTTGCCTTACACTACAAGTCTACTATAACAATGATTGTAACTACGGGCCTTAAGCCATATCCGGGTCTCAGCCCATCTCTGGCCCATTATCCTGAAACTTAGCTCCGGGCTTCTGGTAATGATCCTTGGAGTAACCCGGCCCTCCTGGCGGGTGACCCCCAGGTCTATATCCTCAACATTAGGCCCCAGATTGACTTGAGCCGGCTCGTGTCAATCTTCAGCTCCGCAGTCAGAAAAAATCTCCGGCTTATCATTCATGTGAAGGTCATAACCCGGAGTGACGTCATCCTCTGGACTCCGGGTAATCCGCCGTGACGTCATCCTCCACTAAATCCGTTTTTTACTCCGCCAGATCCGCAACGGATCTTTGCTTTTACTGACCTTCCGAGAATCGAGGCGCCGTGAGGGGGGAGATAACCACGCCGTGGCCTCCTCAAATCCCGCGCCCGCTTATGACTCGGCCTTATAAATAGGCCGGCCCGGCACTCTCTTCTTCACATTCTCCTTCTTCTTCCTCGCACTGCCGTTCCTCTGCCCGAGCTTCTGCCGCCGCCGCCGTCGCACCACTGGTCTTCCTCAACCCGGCCGCTGCATCAACCTGACTCGGACCAGATAACATCGGCGGTCTCCGCTCTCTCCAGCTCCGGTGAGTCCCCTCTGCCTTACTAGCATAGATCTAGGACAGAGTTCATCTGTGTTCTTCATGTTCATCACTGTTACCGCAAGTTTCGGTAACCCCTATAGCCACTGCCCCCGTTGATCCTTAGGCTTGTGTAGAACCACCGCGGTAGATATCTGAGGTTCATTTCTTCTGCAAGAACACCTCTTTTTACTGCATAAGGACTGGGTTCCATCTCAAGAACCTCCCCTGCTTCTGTTTTTTAGGTCTAGAAAACTCTCTGTTCCGACTACTTTGATCCAAAAAAGTTACTGTAATATGTGAAATCTGTTTACCACACTTAGTAAAAACTGCAGTCCTTGAATCTTGGCGGCTTATATTTCCGACTTAGAGAAAACACGCGCCGTAGAACTTTCCGGTTTAAAGAGAATCATGCTCTGTAGTATCTTCCGACTTAACCGCAGTAAGCCGTAGACGACCAACTTATCCTGAAAACCCCGACGGCTTAGATAACCCACCATATCAAGACATACCATTAATCCCCTTCATAAGCCGTCATTGTAACTTGAATGATATACTCCGGCTTATAATTAACCCGGACACTTTTCTCTTCCTCGTAGACCACCAACCGTCACCATGCCTCCCAAGGCTCCCATCACTTGCAACTGGATGAAATCCAGCGTCACCGAAGAGACCCTGGCCAACTTCGTTAAATCCGGATATCTGCCTAAGAAGGAAGTGATGTCCTACCGTGCCCCTGACCCGTCCGAAGAAAGGCCACAGCCGAGAGACGGGGAGGTAGTGATCTTTGCCGACCATATGAGCCGGGGCTTCGCACCGCCCGGCTCAAAATTCTTCCGGGACGTGCTCAACTTCTTTGATCTTCGGCCTCAGGATATAGGACCCAATTCCATATCCAACATCTGCAACTTCCAAGTTTTTTGTGAAGTATATCTTGGAGAAGAGCCGAGTCTGCTGCTCTTCAGAGAGCTGTTCTATTTGAACCGCCAAACCGAGTGCGCAAACGGTCCAAGTCTAGAGTTAGGCAGCATCTCCATCCAACGGCGCAGGGATTGTCTGTTCCCTTATGCAGAACCGCCAAGTCACCCCAAGGACTGGAACATGACTTGGTTCTACTGCCAAGACACGTCCCCGGCTGATGAGAGCCCGCTGCCCGGCTTTCGCCCAACGCGCCTGGAGCCAACTCATCCATTATCCGACAAACTGACTGCCGCAGAACGCCAGCCTCTGCTTCCAACGATCAACAAGATCAAAGCCCTGCTAGGCAATGGTCTGAACGGAATTGACCTGGTCCGGGTCTGGATCTCATGGCGGGTGATCCCATTGAGCCGCCGCCCCGGCTTAATGTGTGAGTACACCGGGCGAAAGGATGACCCGCAGAGGCACAGTCGCAATGATCTTCCAGAAGACGTTGCTGAAGAAGAGACGAAGGCTCTTTTAAACGAGAGCCTGGCAGACTGTGGAAGAATCGGGCTAGCCCCGTTCTGCAAGACCAATCCAGCCCCAGCGGTAAGCCGCTGACTTTAACCTTTCCATTTTGTTTTACCTGTCATCTTACTAAGAGCTCATTACTGTATTTCTCAGGCTGATGATAAATTCTGGCGGGTCAAGTATGACCACGAGGCGGCCAAGAAGGCCAGGAAGGCGAAGAAAGCCGCCAAGAGAGCCGCCCCTCGCAAAAAGGGAAACAGACCCACTGCTTCGGAGCTACTGCAATTAAGCGATAGCTCCAAATCAGAGGTAACCCTTAAATCTTTTAAATTCTTGCAGTATATGTTGTCTGATGCTGTCCGCCTTATCAACACTTGCTTATTGACAGGATGACACCGGCGCCAGTAACCCGGTGGTCGAAGAGGTAACATCACTTTCCTCCGGCTCGGAGCCTTTACCAAAGCTGAAAGTCCGAAGGGTAACCCGGAAAGTAAGCTTTTCCCATCGATTAGCTCACCGAAACCCTCAATTTCTTTTGAAGCAGCAGGTTCACGAGAGCCGGCGTCACACCCGGGCCCGCAAGGACACCGACCTCTCCACTGGGTTACCCGACGCAACGAGGAAACGCCGCACTGAGGTTTTTTCTCACCTGTACCTTTTTCATCCGTTGGCGGGTGTCATCCGTCAGCCACTCAACTCTTCTGACTCCAATTACCAGGAGACCTCCCCCTCCTCGGGTGACTCCATGCAGTCAAGTCTGCCGGCCTTCAAGACTGCCCCCGGGTAATAACAATCTCCTTACATTATCTGTCTGTACTTACCCTTTGTATGCCTAACATTTCTGCCTTTTCAGTGCCCAGGCAAAGCTCACCAAAAGAGTAAAGAAGACCAGGTCAGCCGGAGTGCCCGACTTGCCTGAGCCGGAGACGACGGCTCAAGAGCCGCCAGTCGCCTCCACCCCTGAAGCCACCATTGCCATGGATACGGCGCCTGAAGCCCCACCAGCTAATGACCCGGACGTGGTAATTACCCGGACGGAGTTTGTTGAGCCGGGAAGGCCGACCGCGCTGGCCAAATGCTCCGCAAGGGGGGAGTTGCTACAACCCCACCGGGTGAATCTGGATCTCTCCAGCTACACCGACTTAAGTATTGGAGAACTCGTCTCAGGCTATATCAGCCAGGTTCACAAGAGCCGGGACGCCGAGATCGCCATGGTCAACCAGATCCAACACAAATCTGAGGTAACCTTCTGCTGTTCTCTTACTTTCCGCATAGTGATCCTTGCCATTCTAGCCCCCAAGTCTAGGACTTATACTTGAATATGGTGTAGACTTTAGATTCTGGCTTACTGAACTGAGCCGGCCGTACATAGATAGATACGTTCAATATGCATTAGCCCCCAAGTGCCAAGTGTCTTTGCTTGGAAAGCGCTTGGGACTTTATAGGATGACTGTTAATAACCCGGAAATATATGCAGGCTGTTGGCAAGAAATTAGAGTCAGACCTGGCGGATCTCAAGAGCCGGCTGAAGGTACAAGAGATGGAGACCCGGAAGGCAAATGCCAAGTTTGTCTCCAGCATCGCCGCTCAGGAAAAGTTGAAGACTGAATTCGACGCTGAGCGGAAGGCCTGGGCTGAGGAGAAAACTGCACTGGTGACCCGGGCAGAACAGGCGGAGAAGGCCCTTACTGAGAAGACCGCTGAGCTCTCCGGTCTAAAGCGCCAAGTGTCCCAAATGGTAGCTGCCATCTTCGGTAAGTCGCCTCACCGGCTTTCATTCACATTGGAATGTTTACATCTCTTAACTCATCCTTACCACCGGGTCATCTGATGTTGTTAAACAGGTTCCAGAAGCGCCAACTTGAACCAGAGCGTGGTCACCAAGTTAAAGGCCGTGTACACCCTGGTGGAACAGCTCTACACCGGGTCACAGCGGGCTTTAGCTGTGGTGGCCCTGTCGAATGAAGTGCCGACTCATCTGGCCGAAGTCCTGCGCCGGCTCGCAATTCTGCCGCAGCGGATCCAGGAGCTACGACGAGCATCCGCGAGATCCGGAGCAATCGCCGCACTGAGCCGGGCCAAAGCCTTCTTGCCGGAGCTAGACCCGGCAGACATCGCCCTGGGTTATCCCAGCCTGAAAGAAGACGGCTCAGCGTTCGACCAGAAGGACTTCGCGGCTTGTGTGAAAGCTGTGCGCCCGGTGGCCACCATCATCGGGAACGACACCGATTTAACCAAGTATCAGCCGGGATACAACGCGGAGAATCAGAGGATTCCAACCCCTCGCTATGAAGCCATCAATCTGATTCCTCCGGCTCGCCAGCACACCTTTGCCCCGGAGATTAACCCGGACGGGTTAATTGACGAAGAAGCTCAGTTCGAAGCTCTCAGCGGCATCAACTGGAAGTCGTCGACCTTCGAAGCCTTGGGATCAGCCGAAGCAGAAGATGAGCCGGGGACTTCAACTCAGCAGGCGTCATAAACCGGCTAGCGGCTCACCAAACAACGCCCATCCTTGAAACTTTGAAAGATTTTTGTAATAGAGTAGGTGCAACAATTTATCTCTGCCGTGCCATCGTGCACGTAATGAATGCTGAAATCCTTTGAAGTCATTCTTTTGATGCTCCTCCGGGTCGGAATTATCCCTTTGTCCTTCTCAACCTTAAAGAGTGCCTTTAAATATCTGCATAGAAAGGCAAATTATAAGTCGCAAAGCGGCTTACCGTCCTGAGAATCAGGTGTTTGAGATGGATAACCCGGGATACGAACAAAAAAAGATCGGTCCTTAACTATACTCGAACATAGCTGTGATGACACACTTAACAGCCTGTACACATACTTCCGGGTTAAATAGCCCGGGTAGCACGGTTGGCACCTTAACTCGAATTTATTTGTCTTGATGACATCCATGATGCTCAACTAACAAGATAAACCAAAATTAAGCCGGCAAGTGAAACCCGGCAGTACATACTTTGACATGATCAAAGCAAATTTGTGGTAAAATATAAAAACTTAAGGGCTTCCGGTTCGAATACGACCAGAAACTCGGTCCAAAGGGGTTAAGCTAAGATTCGGATACGATCATATAGCCCCCAGTGGGTTTGGCGATGCCAATCAAGAGGGTATCGACAGCTATGTTCTCTTTGGTTCGAATACGACCCATGTTTGAACAGGAAGCCCCCAAGTGATTCTGAAAATTTGTTTAACGACGCTGATTCGAATACGATCCACGTCGGTTCTCAGAGGGGTTACACTATGATTCAAATATGACCAGAGGCAACTTCCCAATGAACTCGGCACTTTGCCAATCAAATGGGTATCGACAGCTATGTTCTCTTTGGTTCGAATACGACCCATGTGTGAACAGGAAGCCCCCAAGCGACTTTACTGCTTACAGCTAGATTCGAAGATGATCATAAGCCGGATCTTCTGTAAGTCAGCATGTAACAACACACATTTTTGGAAGAGAGCAAAGGACAGAGGTCCTGCTTTATTGCTTTATCATAATATATACATGGCTGAGATAAATATGTACATCACAAGAGTCGGAAGCTCAAGTGTAGTAAGGCCGAAGCTGAGCTATGTTCCACGGCCGACGGGTCTCCTCCTCAGATTTACGTGAGTCCTTATGCTCCCGGATATCAATGAGGTAATATGACCCGTTGTGCAAGTTCTTACTGACCACAAAAGGCCCTTCCCAAGGTGGGGACAACTTGTGTGCATCTGTTTGATCCTGGATGAGCCGGAGCACCAGGTCGCCCTCCTGGAAGACCCGGGATTTGACCCGGCGGCTATGATAACGGCGCAGGTCTTGTTGGTAAATCGCTGAACGGGCGGCTGCCACATCACGCTGTTCGTCCAGCAAGTCCAGAGCATCTCGGCGCGCCTGTTCATTATCCGTCTCAACATACGCCGCCACACGAGGTGAATCATGACGGATGTCGCTGGGGAGAACTGCTTCTGCTCCATAAACCATGAAGAAAGGCGTGAAGCCTGTAGACCTGTTAGGAGTAGTGTTGATGCTCCATAAAACGGAGGGCAACTCCTCCACCCAACAACCTGGCGTCCGTTGCAAAGGGACCAAGAGCCGGGGTTTAATGCCCTTCAGAATCTCCTGGTTAGCTCTCTCAGCTTGACCATTGGATTGGGGGTGTGCCACTGAAGAGACATCAAGCCGGATATGCTCTCTTTGACAAAACTCCTCCATAGCGCCTTTGGACAGATTAGTGCCGTTGTCTGTTATGATGCTGTGTGGAAAGCCGAAGCGGAAGATCACCTTTTTCATAAATTGAACCGCCGTGGCTGCATCGCACTTGCTAACTGGCTCAGCTTCCACCCACTTCGTGAATTTGTCCACTGCCACCAAGAGGTGGGTCTTCTTATCCTTGGACCGTTTAAAAGGCCCGACCATATCAAGCCCCCAGACCGCAAAGGGCCAAGTGATCGGGATCATCCTCAATTCCTGAGCCGGCACATGAGCCCGTCGGGAGAACCTTTGGCAGCCATCACATTTACTGACCAAGTCCTCTGCATCAGCGTGAGCCGTCAGCCAATAAAAACCATGACGGAAAGCCTTGGCCACAAGAGATTTTGAACCGGCATGATGGCCACAATCCCCTTCATGGATCTCGCGCAAGATCTCTTGACCTTCCTTAGGGGAGATACAACGCTGGAATGCCCCTGAAACACTGCGATGATGCAACTCGCCATCGATAACAATCATTGACTTAGCCCGCCGGGTTATTTGCCTGGCCAGAATTTCATCCTCAGGCACCTCTCCCCGGGTTATATAAGCCAGATATGGCATTGCCCAGTCTGGTGTGATATGAAGAGCCGCCACCAGTCGTGCCTCCGGGTCAGGGATAGCCAAGTCCTCCTCTGTAGGCAACTTAACCGAAGGGTTATATAGGACATCCAGGAAAGTGTTAGGCGGCACCGGCTTTCGCTGAGAGCCGAGCCGGCTTAAAGCATCAGCCGCCTCATTCTTCCTGCGGTCAATGTGCTCCACTTGATATCCCTGAAAGTGCCCAGCAATGGCATCAACCTTGCGGCGATAAGCCGCCATTAGAGGATCCTTAGAATCCCAGGTGCCTGATACTTGTTGAGCCACCAAGTCTGAGTCACCAAAACACCTCAGCCGGCTTAAGCTCATCTCCTTAGCCACCCGAAGACCGTGGAGCAAAGCCTCGTACTCAGCCGCATTATTAGTGCAAGGAAACATCAACCGTAGCACATAATGGAACTTGTCACCTTTAGGGGAAGCCAAGACCACACCAGCCCCCGAGCCCTCCAGCTGCCTGGACCCATCAATGTGAATAGTCCAATAAGTGTTATCCGGCTTTTGCTCGGGTACTTGTGACTCTGTCCAATCATTGATGAAATCTATCAAGGCCTGAGACTTAACAGCAGTGCGTGGCACATATTTGAGGTCATGAGGTCCAAGTTCTATAGCCCACTTAGCAATTCTCCCTGTAGCCTCTCTGTTCTGGATAATATCACCGAGAGGGGCGGAACTGACCACAGTGATGGGATGACCTTGAAAGTAATGCTTAAGCTTCCGGCTCGCCATAAATACCCCATATACGAGCTTCTGCCAATGCGGATACCGCTGCTTGGACTCAATGAGCACCTCACTGACATAATAAACCGGCCGCTGAACCGGATGTTCCTTACCTGCCTCCTTGCGCTCCACCACAATAGCCACGCTGACAGCTCGTGCGTTTGCCGCTACATATAGTAGCAAGGGCTCCTTATCAACCGGAGCAGCAAGGACGGGGGGCTCTGCCAGTTGCTTTTTCAAATCCTCGAAGGCGGTATTAGCTGCATCATTCCAGACAAAGTTATCAGTTTTCTTCATCAATTGATATAAGGGCATAGCCTTCTCACCCAAACGGCTTATAAACCGGCTTAACGCAGCGATGCGACCCGCCAAACGCTGGACGTCATTTATACATGCCGGCTGAGCTAGAGAAGTGATAGCTTTGATCTTCTCTGGGTTAGCCTCAATGCCCCTGTCAGAAACCAAGAAGCCCAATAGTTTGCCTGCAGGAACACCAAAAACACATTTGGCCGGGTTAAGCATCATCTTATAGACCCGGAGATTGTCGAAGGTTTCCCTTAAGTCATCTATCAGGGTTTCCTCCTTGATGGATTTAACCACAATGTCGTCCACGTAAGAGTGAACATTGCGCCCGATCTGCTTATGAAGGCAATTCTGCACACAACGCTGGTAAGTCGCCTGTGCACACTTGAGTCCAAAGGGCATAGACACATAGCAGAAGGCTCCAATTGAGTGATGAACGCCGTCTTTTCCTGGTCCTTAACTGCCATCTTAATCTGATGATACCCGGAATAAGCATCCAAGAAACTTAAGCGTGCACAACCTGCCGTGGCGTCAATGATTTGATCGATACGGGGGAGAGCAAAAGGATCAGCCGGACACGCCTTGTTCAAGTCCGTGTAGTCCACACACATCCGCCAGGTGCCGTTCTTTTTAAGTACGAGCACCGGGTTAGCCAACCACTCTGGGTGAAAAACCTCAACAATGAACCCGGCCGCCAAAAGCCGGGCCACTTCTTCACCAATAGCCTTCCGCCTCTCTTCGTTAAACCGTCGAAGGAACTGTCTGACCGGCTTAAATTTTGGATCCACATTGAGAGTGTGCTCAGCGAGTTCTCTAGGTACACCTGGCGTGTCAGAAGGTTTCCATGCAAAGATGTCCCTATTCTCACGGATGAACTCGATGAGCGCGCCTTCCTATTTCGGGTCCAGATTTGCACTGATGCTGAACTGCTGAGACGAGTCACCTGGAACAAAATCAACAAGTTTAGTCTCATCGGCCTCTTTAAATTTCATTGCTGGTTCATTCTCCGTGGTTGGCTTTTTCAGAGAGGTCATATCTGTTGGGTCAACATTGTCTTTATAAAATTTCAACTCTTCTGTGGCACAAACAGACTCTGCATAAGCCGCGTCACCTTCCTCACACTCCAGAGCCACCTTTCGGCTGCCGTGAACTGTAATGGTCCCATTGTGACCCGGCATCTTGAGCTGTAAGTACACATAACACGGCCGTGCCATGAACTTGGCGTAAGCCGGCCGTCCGAATATAGCATGGTATGGACTTCTTATCTTGACCACCTCAAAGGTCAACTTCTCCACCCTGTAGTTGTTCTCATCACCAAAAGCCACTTCCAATTCGATCTTGCCGACTGGATAAGCCGACTTACCGGGTACCACACCATGGAAGATAGTATTTGACTGGCTGAGGTTCTTATCAACTAGCCCCATACGACGGAAAGTCTCATAATAGAGGATGTTGATACTGCTGCCTCCATCCATGAGTACCTTTGTGAATTTATAGCCTCCCACCTGAGGAGCCACTACTAAGGCCAGGTGGCCCGGGTTATCCACCCGGGGAGGGTGATCCTCCCTACTCCACACTATGGGCTGCTCCGACCACCGTAAGTAGCGTGGAACCGCCGGCTCAACAGAATTAACAGCCCTCTTGTGAAGCTTCTCGTCTCGTTTGCACAAACTAGTGGTGAACACGTGATACTGTCCACCGCTAAGTTGCTTCGGGTTGGTCTGATAACCCCCCTGTTGCTATTGATGACCCTGACCAGACTGTTGATTGAAGCCCCCTTGACCGTTCTGAGGACCGGAATTTGACCCGCCACCCGGGCCATGAGAGCCGCCAGCGCCGGAGCCGCCTGCGCCTGGGCCGCCGCCCGGGCCATTGTAGTTTTTAAAGGCCTTCATGATAGCACAATCCTTCCACAGATGAGTCGCTGGCTTCTCTCTAGAGCCATGTCTCGGACAAGGTTCATTCAACAGCTGCTCCAGAGAAGGTCCTGACCCGCCGCCTCGGGGAGGGGGCCTCCCCTTGCGTCGCTGGTTGTTGCCTTGGGTGTTGGCTACGAACTCCAGGCTGCCATCGGCCTTGCGCTTGCCTCCTCCTTGATTCCCCGGGTTAAACTGAGGGCTCTTTCCATTGCCGTTCTTCTTTCCCTTCCCTGTCCTTTCATCATCTGAAGGGGGATCCTTGGTACCATCGGAATCAGCGTATTTGACGAGAGCCGCCATTAGTGTACCCATATCCGTGCAGTCACGTTTAAGCCGCCGAAGCTTCATCTTTAGGGGCACAAAACGACAATTCTGTTCTAACATCAAGACTGCAGAGCCGGCGTCCATCTTATCTGATGAATGTATGATCTCCTTGACCCGGCGAACCCAATGGGTCGTGGACTCGCCCTCCTGCTGCTTACAGTTAGTCAAATCCACAATTGACATAGACTGCCTACAGGTATCCTTGAAGTTTTGAATGAACCGGGCCTTCAGCTCGGTCCAAGACCCAATGGAGTTCGGTGGCAGCCCTTTTAACCACGTGCGGGCAGTTCCATCTAACATCATGGTGAAATATTTGGCCATGGCCGCCTCGCTGACCTCTAGCAGTTCCATGGCCATCTCATAACTCTCAATCCAGGCCGCAGGCTGTAAGTCAGCTGTATAGTTAGGCACCTTCCTAGGGCCCTTGAAATCCTTAGGTAAACGTTCATTACGGATGGCCGGCACCAAACAAGGGACACCCCCGGTCCTGGTAGAAATACCCACATCAACGGACGCCGTTGGATAAGCCGGGGGGGTCTGATAAGCCGTCAACTGCGGCACCTGCTCCGCCTCTTGCCGTGCTTGGTCTGCGGCGTAGAAGGTTCCAACATGAGCCGGGCCATGGCGTCGGACATTACTTGAGCCGGTCGCCGAGACCATGTGCCGGCTGTAGCTCGGGCTCTGGCCTGGGCGAGGAGTTGAGTGGATCCTGTCCCGGCTGTAGGAGTACGCCTCTTGCTGCGCTAGGGCCGTCTGCAGGAGTTCCCTGACCCGGCGGGTTTCCACGGCTGCCGGAGAATTGCCGTCAACGGGAAGAGCCGCCAGTCGTGTTGCCGCTGCTACCATGTTCTCCAGCGGGTTATCGTAACGACCCGGGGGTATTGGCACATACTGAGGCGGGGCAGGGGGCGCCTGGGGAGGCCCCATTACTAGTGGCTGAATAAGGGGTCCCGACCCGGGCGCAATGACACCTGGTGGGTTACTGGATCCCGCACCCGGCGTGTTGAATAGATTGCGCGGATCGTAAACCGGCGGGAGTCGAGACTGGGCCTTCTGATGCCTCCTTCTCATGACCTCGTTGGCCGCGTTCTGATCCATCGTGAGTTGGAAGGACTGCGCCTGAATCAACTGAGCCCGGGCGTCGAGAGCCGCCCGCTCCGCCGCCAGCCTGATCCCTTCTGCTGCAAGATCCTCTTTTGCTTTCATCAGATCCAATTTTAACTGTGCCACCTCCGCGTCATGCTGGGCTTGATCTGCCGGGTCAACCGTGGCAGTTAACAGGGCCGTCATTTTATCTGTGAGATCCATCAGCACCTGAGCCGGGGAAGGCTCCGGATTTTCTGATCCGGTAGCGGGGTTCTGAACAGGCTGCGTACCAGCCATAAAAAATTCCGACCTGACTTGGCGGCTCAAAAAGGTCCGGAATACTGTTGCCATCGGAATAACTCATGAGCCTGCCATCTTGAAGTTGGTACAACGAGTTTGACTCATCAGCGGCCGACTCGCCGTCAGAGCCGACGGCCGCCTCATCCCCAGACCCAGATGGATCGGAGGGCCTTCCATGGATGCATCCCACAAAAGCGCGTTTTAAGGCAGGCCGGGCCCGGGCGGATCGGGCGCGCTGAGCCGTTTCGATGAGATCAGCGCAGAGACCCGGCTCGGGGCCCGGCTCACCAATCTTGCCAATGAAGACATGAATTCCGCCAAAGGGGACCCGGTACCCGTACTCCACTGAGCCGGCGTCGGGGCCCAGTCCGCATCGTCGATGTAGAGCCTGCCGCGACGACTCTTGGTCATCTGGCCCACAGCGTATCCCTTGAGCCCTTCGAAGCTGCCCTTCAAGAACTCAATTCCACCGTGCGCTGGCCCCACGGTGGGCGCCAACTGTCGTGGAATTGTCACGGCAGATGTCCTTGGGCTAGGACTTAATCGTGGAGCCATCGCAACTAGGAAGCTTGAAGGGGTTATGCGGGACAAGGAACACGAGGGTTTATACTGGTTCGGCCCCTTACGGTGAAGGTAAAAGCCTACGTCCAGTTCGAGGTGTTATTGATTAGGGTTACGATCGCCAGGGAACTAAACACTTATCCCGGCTCTCGGAGAGATTGTTGTCGTCCCCAAACCGCTGCCGGGTCGTCCCTTTATATAGGGAGGCTGACGCCCAGCAGCCCTTAGAGTCCTGAGCCGGCTCATAAGAGTGTCCGGCTCGGGCTCTAAAACAATACTTGCCTTACACTACAAGTCTACTATAACAATGATTGTAACTACGGGCCTTAAGCCATATCCGGGTCTTAGCCCATCTCTGGCCCATTATCCTGAAACTTAGCTCCGGGCTTCTGGTAATGATCCTTGGAGTAACCCGGCCCTCCTGGCGGGTGACCCCCAGGTCTATATCCTCAACAGAGGTACTCGTCATTAGCCATGGCGAGCACTCTGGCGGAGGCGGCCAGGATCCGTTGCAGGCGGTGATGCAAGACCTGACTGCGCCCATCCCGGAAGACGCTAACGCCGACACGCTGGAGGCATGCCGTGTCCAGCTTGTCGAAAGCGCTAGCCAGCTGGCTAGCATGAGACGCCTTTCGGAGGCCTACCAGCTTGAAATGGACTGCGCCGTCGGCGGCATGCCGGCTCCTGGTGGGCCTAGCCGCATTGGCTTGATCCGGCAGCGTGGCGCGACCATTGCCAGCCTGTTCGGGACAGATCGTCTGGTCTATGCCACGCCCACAGAGAACATATGAGCTGCCCAGGCGGCAGCAGACGAGATAGACAAGCTCGAGGGCGACGAGCGTCGCCACATGATGGAGCGCGTCCAGCAGCTCCTTGACGCGGCTGCTGAGCGGCAAGGGACCGGGTGCCGCACTGAAGCGCCCATCCGGTGAAACGACGACCCGGCACCTCGCCGAGACCAAGGTGCGACATCCCAGACGCCGACTGGTGGTGTCCGTGGTAGAAGAGACAAGGAGTCGGCTGCCAACCACAGCCGGACTCGCATCACCATCGAGCGCGACCAAGACTGCCGCCCAAGAGAAGTGGATCGGCGGGACGACTGCCCACCTCCTCCTCCCCCTCACAGGGGAAGACGCCCTTCCCTGCCGCCTGTTGATCACCCGACACTCGGCGACCGCCTTGGCCTCCAAGAAGGAGTCGGAGAGAACGATGCCCGCCACCGGATCAACCACCTCAACCGATCCCTGGCACTAGAAGAAGAAGACGAATTGGGTCCGCCTTGTTTTGGCCCCCGCATCCGAGATGGGCCCTTCTCCAAAGGGTTCACTCTCCCGAGATATACGCCCAAGTACACCGGCTCTGTGAAGCCGGAGGACTGGCTGGTCGACTACTCCACAGCCTTCAGCATCGCCAACGGCAACAAGCGCATTGCCGTGAAGTATGTTCCGCTCATGCTCCAGGGCACGGCCCGGACTTGGCTGAACAGCCTGAAACCCCGCAGCATCAACAACTGGGTCGATTTCACTGAAGCCTTCATCCGCAAGTTCACCAGCACGTACAACTGGCCGCCCAAGCCTCGCCAGCTCTCCTTGTGCGTCCAAGGCCCCAACGAGTCGACTCGCGACTACCTCACGCGCTGGGCCGAGCTGCGCAACTCTTGCGAGGGCGTGCACGAGGTGCAGGCCATCGAGTACTTTACTGCCGGGTGCCGAGAGGGCACCCTTCTCAAGCACAAGCTTCTCTGCGACGAGCCGGCGACCCTTGACGAACTGCTGATCATAGGAGACAAGTACGCCACGGCCGACTCCTCCATGAAGGCAGAGATCCAAGTTGATGCATCAGGCAAAGTGGCGCCCCAAGCTCCTTGAACCCCGGCTGGTGATACCAATCGGGGTCATCTAACAAGTGCAAGGCCATGCAGCCGGCTTCCACGAGCCGGCAGGTGGCGACAGTTGAAGACCAGTAGCCGGAAGGGCAACCTCCTCCCAAACGCCAGAAGGGCGATAAGCCTAACTGGTTGCCCGCCTTCTCGTACGAGCAGACTCTTGATGCACCCTGCAAGTTCCACAGCGGTGCGAACCCGTCCAACCACACCACTCGGAAGTGCCACTGGCTCACCAGGATCACCAAGGGTGATGGACTCCGGCCTCCTCCGCCTGCCGGCCCGCCGCCTCCTCCTCCCCAGCAACCGGCAGTTCGGCCAGTCAGCGCAATACAAGACGAATACCTTGAAGAGCATGGAGCTTATGTTGTGTTCACCAGCGTGGCCGATGATAGGCATAGCAGACGGCAGCGACAACAAGAAGTAAATGCAGTAGCATCAGAGAACCCCGAGTTCATGCATTGGTCTGTGAAGCCCATCACTGGAGCAGAGCCAACCACCCGGAGGTGATGCCCAATCCCGGTTCTTATGCTCTGGTGTTGGATGCCACCTTTGCCACGGAGAGGCGGGCTGCTCGCTTCTCCCGAGTTCTGACAGATGGCGGCAGCAGCATCAACATCCTATACAAAGATACTATGGAGAAGTTGGGAATCAAGCAGAGACATCTTCAGCCTAGCCGGACTGTGTTCCATGTGTCGGATCTCGGGTTCCAGCAAAACCCTTAAGGTTTGAACTTTGGGGTGCGCACGAAGTTCTTTCCCTCCTACCGATCCACGCCCTAGCTTGCTAAGATCTCACGGACGAACTCGACGAACTCGCAACACAGAAAGACACGGGATTTATACTGGTTCGGGCCACCGTTGTGGTGTAATACCCTACTCCAGTGTGTGGTGGTGGATTGCCTCTTGGGCTAATGATGAGCAGTACAAGGGGAAGGACAACCTCCTGAGGTTGAGGTGTTCTTGTGCTTGGTGAACTTGTGCGGTGAGAGCGCGACTTCCTCTCTCTTCTAGTGTGGTGCCTAGCCCTACTTATATAGGCCCTGGTCCTCTCCCCAAATATTGAGCGGGAAGGGAGCCAACAACGGCAGGCAAATTTGAAAGGGGACAGCTAGTACAAGCTATCCTGACAAAAGCGGTCTTCGCCTGCAAAAGGCTCTGGTGATGACGCCGCCTTGGGCCCCATGTGACCTCCGCCTTGCCGTCCTGCTGGTCTTGTTGCACCGATATGGAAACCTTTGCTTGACACCTCGGTACTCTGCGCCTGCGCCTGCTTCTTTAGCATCAAAGAGGAAACAAGGACGCTGCGCGCCCTGGCGCCCACCTGGCGCCTGCCTGGTGTTGATCGTCATGGCTCACGTCACGAGAGCCTTGTGAGGTTTGCCCCGCCTTGATATCTCCGCTCCTCGTGAGCCAGCCTGGCTAGGCCGCTCCTGAGGAGGTCTTGCGTCGTCCGCCTCGCGAGGTTTGGCCCCTCGCGAAGGTCTTGATTGCCTTGTTGATGAAGATGGGTCGTACGGCCCGCTAGCTTAGCCACGCCGTGGGCCGCAGGTAGGCAAGTCTGGGGACCCCTGTTCCCAGAACGCCGACAGTAGCCCCCGGGCCTAAGGCACGCTCGGGCTTGGCTTTGAGGCGAAGCCAAGGGTCAAGTATGGAGCGCTGCGGGCCCCAAAAGCCCGCGACCTCGGTTGACGCGTGGCGGTGGATTGGACGTGGGTGTCTCCGCTTCCCCACGCTGCCTCGGCAACTGCCCGACTATACAAAAGGCTGGCGCAGACAATGCTTGCCTTCATTGCTTCTTCCTCGCCTCGCTCCAGATCCCCTTTCTCGCTTTTCGCCACTGATACCTCCAGATCTGCTCCAATCTTGTTCTGCACCCGCGACAGATGGCGCCATACAGGGTCCAGTCCTCCTCCGCGCCGGCTTTGTATGAGCCAGCTCTCGAAGCGCCCACCGTCGGGTTCCACGCGCCTGCTGACGGCGGGGGAGAGCAACGAATGGGGGAAGACGGAGCTCCGGCTTGCCTCTGACGTGCCGGAGCCTGAGGGGAGCACCTTCTTCCCCTTTTTCTCGAGCAGCGTCACCGTCGGGTTGGTTCCTCCCTTCTCTGATTCTTTTATGAGGTCCTTGACCATTAGGGGCTGCAGGTGCTGCACCTCCATTCCAACTCTGTCCTCCTTCTGTCCATCTTCGCCTACTACTGCAAAGCGTATATGGGCGTGATGCCGTCCGTGGCGCTCCTACGCCACTTCTTCCTCCTTCGCGTCAGTGACGGACACGTCTTCGGGTGCGCCAATTTTGTCATGTCCAGCAAGGCCAACTCAATCTCGAGCACCGGGTAGAGGGCCGACAACATCCGGGCCAAATGGGTCATGATGGACGCTAAGCGCGCCTATCCGCGCCTGATACTGCAAACGGAGGCGCCCTAGTCCAACAAGGGGTGGCTCCACGCAGAGCTTGCCGACGAGCAGGCATTGCCGGTGTTGGCGCAGATGCAGGCGGACCTGAAGCCTGGCAACGCGAAGGCGGCGAAGGTTACAGGGGCCATGCTCCTGAGGGAGTTCCTGGTGCTGCGCGTCGCCCCACTTCAGGCGCGTGCGCGTCCCTTGTGGGAGCTCGGAGATGAAGAAGACAAGACCCGCCTGAGATAAGGGGCCCTTCCTGGTGTCGAATTGGCCGCTGTCCTGCGCCACCTAGTTGGGGAGAACCAGGTGTACCCGCCGAGTGTCTTTACTCCTTTGTTTGTGCGCAAGGACTGGGAGCCATTTGTGGTTTCTAGGCCGACCTTCGACGCGAGCGGGCTGGTGCCGTCAGCGCTCGCCGGAGCTTCCGCAGCACCGAATCCGGTGGAGGTGTCCTCTGACGAGTCCCGTGGGGAGGAGGAAGAAGAGGTGGACTCGGAGAAGACTCTGGAGGAGGTGGGGGAGTCTCCTCCTTGGAGCAAGGCCGAGATCCTCCACGCCCTTCCCGACGACGCCGAGGCCGACGCTCGCCAGGAGGAGAGGGGCAACCTCTCATCCCGACAAGGGGTAGGTCGTCGTTGGTTCCTCGGGATGCTGCCTCCGTCTTGATGCCTCCTGAGGTGGGCTCCGGCCCTTCTACCGCCGGGCCCGCGCGCCCACTTCTCAGGCCCCGACACTGTCCGGCTTCAAGCTCCCCAAGAGGAAGGTGGAATACGTCGCGGTGGATGGGTAAGAGCCTTGAGCTTCGTCTTGTCCCTGCTTGTACTCATCATTTCCTGACGTTCACCCTTGGTTGATCAGGCCGGTGCCCTTGGCAAAGAATAGGAAGGAGGGTGCGACGGCCACGCCTCCCTCCGCAGGGAAAGGAGGTAGCAGTAGCACTCGCACTTCCCCAACCCGGTCGCCCCCGCGAGGACAAGAAGGGCATCGCCGTGTGGAATCAACCCCCATGCCCCCACTGGCTCTGGAGGTGCCGGTGTCTGGCTTGGCTGGAGAGGTCCCGGCTGCTCCGGAACACGCAGCCTCCCAGGCCTTGGTGACGACGTCGCCTCCTCCCACTGCTGCACCTCCACTCCCAGGTTCTTCTACTCCTGCTGCTGTTTTGGAACACGCCCTTTTAGAGATGACCCAGCTATGGGCAGATCTCCTGAGCGCGGAGCCGCGCATGGTGCCCGGGCGTCTGGAGCTGGCCTCTGGCTGGCTTCACTCCGACTTGGTGGTCCGCGCGGCGCTGAGCCAGGCCGCAGCATCTTCCGAGAAGGAGAAGCAGAGTGCCGCCAATGCCGCAACCGCTTGTGAGGCGGCACTGAAAGACACTAAGGCCACCCGCGACCGCTGCCAAGAGCTGGAGGACGAGTTGTAGAGCCTGCGCGACGAGCACGCTGAAGAAGGGCGCGGCCGCCTGGCAAAGGAGGAGGAGGTGAAGGCCCTGGAAGACGCCGTCAAGAACCGTGACGCTGAGCTGGTGGAGCTGGGGAAGACGCAGGCCGCCGAGCGCATCCAGTTGGAAGAGCTGGAGTGGAAGGTGAAGGCGAGGGAGGCCGATCTTGATGCCAAGGCGCTGGTCCTGGCCGAGGACCGCGTGGCCTTTGCCGACCTCGAGAAGAGATCTCGCAAGGCACTGAAGACGCTCTACGAGCACGGCCTAGAGAAGTCACTGGCCACCGATGAGGAAGGCCCCGCCCGGCTGCTTCCTCTCTTGGTGAAGGCGCTCGAGGAAATCGTTGATGGTGTCGGTCCCATGGCGGAGGCAGAAGCTTGCGTACTGTCTTCAGCTGCATTGACTCGCGTCTTCAGTCATCTGTACCTCCGCGACCCCAACGCTTGTCTTGACGAGCTGCTGGAACCCGTGGTTGATGATCACAGCGCACCCGCTGCCGCAGCTGTGCAACGTCAGGTGGAGGCCCTGCTGAAGAAGTTCCGCGGCTTTGTCTCCGCACCCTTGTCCGGCGATCCTGCGGCTGATGGTGCAGGTGAAGATGACATCACCCACGAAGGAGCCGGTGATGGCAGTGTTCAGGGGTGACCTGCAGCTAGTTTCCTGTTTTGTTCCTGCAACATGCATCAGGCCTCGTGGAGGCATTTAGACTTTTCATTTGATATTGTGAGGACAATATGTTTGTAATATTTGCTTCAAGATTTTGTGCTTTCCTTCCTATTTGCTTTGTGTTCTGCGTCGGCAGGGCCCGGCCCCGCACATACCTCAACCGCCGTTGGGCTGACTGGAGACCAGGACGGACCAAGGAGTGACGGGCTACGTGACCAGTTAGGCTCCTGAGTCGCGATGCTCAGGAGTCCCCCTTGACGCGCAAACATCTTATAGGGAGAGTTCGTGGGGATAGATTAATGTTCTACTTCGGCAGAGCCCGGCCCCGCGCATACCTCAACCGCCATTGGGCCGACCGGAGACCAGGACAGACCAAGGAGTGAGGGGCTATGTGACCAATCAGGCTCCTGAGTCGCGATGCTCAGGAGTCCCGCTTGATCTGCAAACGGCTTCCATACCTGTCCTCGCCGAGGCCTTGGGAGGGGCATGCGACGACCAGGTCCGGGAGACCTGGTTGGGTGGCGCGCGCTTGGGCGTGACCCGAGCACAGCCCCCGTTCCCAGCCCCCTCGCGCGGCTCTCCCGAGGGGAGGCCTTGCGGTGAGGCCGGACGCTGAGCTCTGGGGCTCCCTGAGGTTGGTACGACCATGAGCCGCCCTCAGTTGTTTATCACCAGCGCGGAGCATAGTGCTTCCGCTTGTGCACGGGCATAGCCGCTCCTCGCCAGTGTCGACGGCCAGCGCGGAGCATGGTGCTTCCACTTGTGCGTGGGAGGGGGACCCCCTCCGGGAGGAGCCCCCGGGGAGTGTACAGCCCCGCCCTGACACGTGGCTTGCACGGCAGGGCTGCGAGGTGTATCTGGGCACTCGTGAGCCAGCGCGGGACTCGCGAGGCCCTACCTCAAGGCGGGTTGCACCTGGTCTTGAGTCTTGAAGTTTGTATGTTCCTGCAATGCGGTTAGGTGCAAGCACTCTACGTCCTCAGTTCCCGGCCCTCAAGCAAGCTGAGCCGCCGCTGGTATGCCAGGTCACGATGCCGAGGTCAAGGCCAGGGGGTGAGGGCTGGAGAGCCAGTAAGAGCTCCCGAGTCGCGATGCTCAGGAGCCCCCCTTTTAACGCGCAAGCGAATTGCCCGGGATGAATGGACCCATGGTGGGTGGCGATCGAGCAGGTGGTAATCAGGCAGATTAAGCACAGAAGGCAAACCAGCTTAAGTAAATGCAGAAAGATACATGCCACTGGGCCTGGCTCGAGTGGCTTAGGGATGATGTAGCCCGAGGGGCGCCCCCAGCAAGGTAAGCTAAATACATAAGCAAAGGATACATGCCACAGGGACGGACCCATGCGGCTTGGGAATAATGCAGCCTGAGGGCGCTCCCAGCTAAATGAACTTGGAAAATGTCACCTGGTTCTGTCGACGAAGAAGAGTTGGTGCAGTTGAAGGCGTGTGTCGAAGGAATGGCTCCTCACGAGCCACCGGGGCCCTGAGCCTCCGGAGGCTCTGGGGGCTCAGGTGGTTCCCTGAGGACCATCTCCATCTCCGCCAGGACGGCGTGCTGCCTGGCCTCCTGAGCTGCCATGATGCGCCGCATGTTACGCTGATAGGCTGACGACACGCTCGGCAGGCCAAAGGGCATGCGAACGTAGCTGTGCGGTGGACCCTTGCAGCGTCCCATGCGCGAAGGCCAGAAGAGCTCCTGTGATGCGGCCTTGTTGAGCCCTGGGACATCGATGCAGACACGCAGCCCGGCATCCTCGCATGGATGGGGGGCTGTGCCTCATGAGCGGTGGTCGCTGCGCATGACCCTTGCGTCTTGCAGTTCCTGAGTGGTCTTGGTGACGAACTCCTGAGCGGTGGGCGCTCCCTTTCCTGTGATCCCCTGAGGGAAAGGTGCCGCGAAGCACGCCTCCAAGTGGTGCCCAAGCGCCTCCCTCGTGATGTGGGCAAGGTCCGAGGCTTTTCAGAAGAAAGCCCCCGAGCCCTGCCCGAGGAGGGCGCCGGGCGCGCCTTCCTATGCGACGGAGGGAGGCACCCCTGGAGCGGGCGCTGATCCTGACGAGGTTCTAGCTGTGATGCCACCCTCCTGAGGCCCGGCACGGCGCAGCTGCTTCTTCTTGGGGATGGCCTATGGAGGGCCCTCACTTCTGCTATCGGGGTCGTCGATCGCTGCAGCTTGGAAGGCGCGCTCGAGGGAGCACACCGCATCTCTTTCTTCACATGGGACCGTGATGATTCTGCCGCTTCCAAGCATCTTGAGGACGTTGTAGCCGTGGTGGGTGACGGCCATGAACTTGGCCAGGGCTGGATACCCGAGGATGGCGTTGTACGGCAGACGGATGTGGGCGACGTTGAAGTCGATGAGCTCGGTGCGGTAGCTCTTGCGTTCCCCGAAGGTGACAGGAAGGCGGACCTACCCAATCGGTGTGGTGGAACCGTCGGTCACCCCTGAGAAAGGCTTGGTACGCTGAAGTTGCTCGTATGGCACTTGGAGGTTGTCGAATGTGTCGACGGACAGGACATTGAGCCCCGCGCTGCTGTCGATGAGGGTCTTGGTGACTTGTACATTGCTGATGACTGGGGAGCACAGCATCGGGAGGGCGCCAGCAGTGGCTGCGCACTTGAGCAGATCTGCCGAGTTGAAGGTGATGGCGCACTGGGACCACTTGAGCGGGCGCGTGGCCTCGAGCTTGGGGAGGATTGCGTTCACTTCACGAGCAAACTGTTTGAAGATGCGCTGCGAGGCTGGGGCCTGAGCTTTGCCCAAGATACAGGCGATTGCCCGCGGTCCTGGAAGCCTGTCGGAGTAAATGGCCACGGGTAGCCTAACCGACTCCCCCTGGCTCTTTGAAAATTTGTCAGGCCGATCGGGCCTTCAAGCATCCAAAACATGGGGCCGCCTTCCCCTGGTCGGCTATATCACAGGCCGACTACCGGAAGGCGACCCGACCTCCAAAACCTTCCCGAAGATAACCATAAGATGGCCGACTACCGGAAGGCGACCCGACCTCCAAAACCTTCCCGAAGATAACCATAAGATGGACGACTTCCAGAAGCCGGCCATGAGTAGGCCGACTCCCAGAAGCCGGCCATAAGTAGACCGACTCCCAGAAGCCGGCCACAAGTAGACCGACTCCTAGAAGCCGGCCACAAGAAGACCGACTCCTGGAAGCCGGCCATGATTGCACCCACCAGGGCTGCACCCACATAACGGTGATAAGACGGGGCGTGGTCACAGTACAGCCTGCCACCCCCGAATCCCGGAGCATGCATGGCCACAGTGCGCCGTACGGGTCAGCCATCCCCCGTCCGGCGTGGCACTATTGCCATGTTGACCGTGACGTCACCCACGACAAGCGCCAGTACGGCCCGCGGGCGGCGGGCCCCTTCAGCCAGAGAGACGCTCGAAGGCGGCCAGGCCTCCCCTAGTCGGCCTAAGGCGTAGCCGGCTACCTCCCTCCCTCGAAGTATGTGCATCATTAAGGAGACAAGACGAGGTGAGGCTACAGTGACAGCCTGCCCGGTGGCGGCACCGTAGCCACGCTTACCTCGACAAAGTCCTCGTCATCAGGGGCGAGGCAACAGTAACCAGCCGCCGACAAGGCCTCCAGGCGGTGGGGCCGGCCTGTCGACCAAGAGGCCGGCAGCCGGCGGGACCCACCAGACGGCGGGCCCCAACGGCCGGCGGAGAAGCTGGCGAGCACAGACACTGACGGCTGGGACCCGTACCCAGCCGGATTACCATTGTATCCCTGGGGGGCAGGCCTATATAAACCCCCCAGGGCACCCATGCAAAGGGTTGATCTCTGAGATAGTTTTGGACACCACGTAGAGGGAAGAGGAGAGCTAGCCTTGCCTTTCTTCCTCCTCTAGCCAAACAGCTCAAGGAGCAATTGTAACCACTTGTGTTGATCTAGTGATCATGCGGAGACCCCGCAGAGCAGGACTAGGGGTGTTATCTCCATGGAGAGCCCCGAAACTGGGTAAGATTCGCCGGCGTGCATGTCTTCGCCTTATCCCGTTTCCAGGCACCGACGATGTCTTACTGGCTCCCACAATGATAAGCCACCCATTGGCGACCCTCTCCCTCAAGCCGACAGTGGCAGTAGCGCTGTCACTGAGGTGTTGGTCATCAGCCACGGCGCCGTCTCGGGCGAGAACGCCCACGACGCCCTACAAGCGGCGCTGCACGACTTGTCCGTCCCCATCCCGGCCGACACCGACGCCGAGACTCTGGAGGCATGCCGCCTCGCCCTCATCGCGGAGGGCCAGAAGATAGCATCCATGAGACACCTCACTGAGGCTCACCAGCGCGAAGTCGACCGCGCCGCCTTTGGTACGCCGCCTCCTGGCGGGCCGAGCCGAGCCGGCCTCGTCAAGAAGCGCGGCGCGGCCGTCGCCAGCATGCTGGGAGCAGACCGCCCAGTCTACGCCACGCCACTCGAGAACCTGCGTGCCGCTCACGCGGCCGTAGACGAGCTGAACGGGCTGGGGGCTGATGAGCTCCCCTACATGACTAGATGCATCCAACAGCTGATCGACGCGGCCGCAGAACGGCATGAAGCTGGCGCCCGCGCTAAAAGTCCTCCACCATGCTGAGAGCACGGCGCGACATCCCGGACGCCGACTGCAAGCGGCGCCCGCGCAAGAAAAGACAAGGAGCCGGCTGCTAGCCGTAGTCGGACTCGGGTCACCATTGAGCGCGGCGCAGAAGGCCGCCCCCGAGCTGTGGAACGACAAGGCAATCCGCCTCCTCCCCCGCCTCGTGGGGAGAGATATCCCACCCCGCCGCCTGTCACGCATCCGACTCTCGGTGGCCGACTAGGCCACTGCGAAGGAGTCGGCGAGAATGATGCCCGCCACCGGATCGACTGCCTAGCGCGATCCCTGGCGCTAGAAGAAGAACATGATGTCGGCCCGCCTTGCTTTGGCCCCCGCATCCGCGACGAGCCCTTCCCCAAAGGGTTCTCACTCCCAAGAGACACGCCAAAATACAATGGCTCCGTGAAGCCGGAAGATTGGTTGATCGACTACTCCACCGCGGTTAACATAGCAAACGGCAACAGGCGCGTTGCCGTGAAGTACATCCCTCTCATGCTTCAAGGCACGGCACGCACCTGGCTGAACAGCCTCAAGCCCTACAGCGTCAACAGCTGGCTAGACTTCACGGAAGTCTTCGTCCGCAACTTCACTAGCACATACAAGCGTCCTCCCAAGCCCCGCCAGCTCTCCTCGTGCGTCCAAGGGCCCAGCGAATCAACTCGTGACTACCTCACGCGTTGGGCCGAGCTCCGCAACTCCTGCGAGGGGATGCACGAGGTTCAAGCCATAGAGTACTTCACCACCGGGTGCCGAGAGGGCACCCTCCTCAAGCACCGACTCCTCTGCGATGAGCCGACTACCCTCGACGAGCGGCTGATCATAGCAGACAAGTACGCCATGGCCAACTCTTCGATGAAGACCGAGCTTCGAGTGGATGCCTCTGGAAAGGTGCTCGCTCTGGCTCCCAAGACGCCGGCTTGTGACTCCAACCGACGCCCCTACCAGAACGACCACAAGCACAAGGCCCCTATGCCGCCTTCCACCAGTCGGCAAGTAGCCACCGTCGAAGCCGAACAGCCCGAAGAGCGGCCCGCGCCCAAGAAGAAGGGCGGCAGGCCAGCTTGGCAGCCGGCTTTCTCCTACGAGCAAACTCTTGATGCCCCCTGCAAGTTCCACAGCGGCGCGAAGCCGTCCAACCACACGACTCGGAAGTGCCATTGGCTCATGCGGATCTCCAAGGGCGAGGGGCTGCTGCCGCCTCCACCTCCTGTGTAACGTCCCGGATCCGATGCGCCAGGTGTCTTTCAGTTATTCGTCGTTGTTGCCATGTCTTTTGCTTGCGTGTTGCATTTTTCCATGTCATCATCTGCATTTCATCATCATGTTTTTTAAAAACTTGCATCTGATCTTTTTCCCCGTTGTCCGTTTCACGATCCGACACTCTCGCGCGCGCCCGTCGCCGCTCTCGGACCTTGTTTTGTGAGTGGGAGAAAAACGTTCTCGGAATGGGCCGAGATTTTCCGAGTGGCCTTGGTATAGCACCGACAGACCGCCCGTCAAATTTTGTTCCATTTGGAGGTCGTTTGATGCCGCAACGGTTGACCGCGTAGCCCGAAACCCCTCTCTCTTTGCAGCCCAGCCCCTCTTCACCACAGCCCATGAGCCCATCCAAACCCCCTCCATGCTCTCGGTCGTTCGATCACGATCGTGTGGGCGAAAACCGCACCTCATTTGGACTCTCCTAGCTCCCTATGCCTATATAAACACCCCCTCCCCTCGAAATTCGCGGTCTAAACCCTAACCTTCTTCCCTCCACGCCGCCGGACACCTCTCCCCACCACCGGACATGTCCGCCGCCACTTCCTCAGCCACTCCCCATCCACCACGTCGCCCCTCCGGCTCCCCACCGCTCCACGGCCCGCGGAGCCCATGGCCGGCCTACGCCGGGCCAC
>NC_057805.1:34309962-34312521 GCF_018294505.1 Triticum aestivum
CGCGTCCGCGCCCCGCCGTCGCGCCCCTGCGCCGTTCGCCTCCGCGCTTCGCCGCCGGCGCCAACCCTCCGCGCCTTCACCGCCGTCACCGAATACGGATGGGTGGGATGAGATCCACCCGTCCCGGAACCAAACACGTCGTCCCACGCCCGGATCCCTCCGTCCCGGACCGTCTCGTCCACGTTCTCCGCGGGGTATAATTTTCTGCGAAGTCCCTAAGTTTTCTTCATTATGTACCCATGTTCATCATGCCATATCTTTATGTGTGCTGCTCCGTTTTGTGCGTGTAATATATCTAAATGTTCATCATGAGATGCTCTTCATTTTGTTCCATTGCGACATGCTTGTTTGAGGTCATGTTGATGCCCTAATCATCGTTGCAAGAGTGTTATATGCTGTTAACTACTGTCTGTTATCAGAACATGGTGATTTGTCTTCTTCATTGCATTTTGTGTGTGCATCCTATGAGCATGATCTCTACATGTATTTTGATCTACATCATGCCATCTTTACTGGGGTGCTTGACTTGTATATTTGTGATCTATGTGGTGACTAGCACAAGCATGCAAAGTAGCCTCCATGAAGTTGCTGATTTCTGTGACAGTGATTTCTGCTAAGTCTGAGTCTGTTATATTTTGTTGCCACATAAACCTGCTGCTACATGTCATTCTATTCATGATCTGGAGATGTTCACTAAGGATGTTTTGTTGTTGATGTTATGATCTATCCATCCATTCCCTTGGTTGCATTTATAGCCTGCTGTAGCTTGTTGTGATCGTGCTCTCAATTTGCTAAATAATGTTTCTGTCAACCTGTTAGCATGAAGTTCGTTGTTGCCATGTGTATTGCTAGCGATCCATGTACCCTATGACTATGATATTCCCATTCTTAGCTTCATAATAATTCCTTCTTACTATTGGTTACCTTTCCATGCCATGTAATGCTCTGTGGTGAGTGGTTCAAGCTCACCTACATGCCTATTTATCGTTATTCCTGCCATGCTCTGTTTTTATTCCAAGTCTGAATCTGTCATATAACTTGCTATGTTTACATGGGTGCCATCATATCTTCTGTACCTTTTTGGCTCGTGATCAGTAAGGGACTTTTGTTCTATGCAATTAGTAGATTCATGCCATGCCTTTGGTTGCCATGATATGTTCCTGTAGCATGTTTTTTGATAGCTCTAAACTTTGCAACCTGATGTTATTTCTGCCATGTCCAGTGATTTCTGCCAAGTCTGTGAAACTGTTATTATTTGCAATCTTGGCATGTCCTTTTGAGCATGTTCTATTGATTTCTGGAGATAGCTCAGTGTTCATGTTTTGTTATTCTTAACTCATAAATCATGTCCATGCCTTTTGTTTTCATGTTGAGGTGCTGTAGCATATTGTTGTGGTGCTTGCAAGATGCCTAGTTGCCGTTTTGGACAGTTTGTTGCTATATCTTGTTTGGAGTGTATGTGTTGCACCGTTGCTCCGTTTTTAGTGTGCTCTATATTAAACTTGCTTAGTTTTGCATGTAGTTTCATGTTACTTTGTTGCATCCTTGTTTTGAGGTGTTTTCTTGATGTTTGTATGCATTTTGCATCAATGCCATGTTTAACTTGTTTTGCTCATATCTTCTAGGCCGTAGCTCCGAATCTAATGAACTTTATATATAACTTGACTAGAATTTCGTGTAGATTGTTTTGGTGCATCTTAACTTGCTGTTTAACAACTTGAACATAAGGCTTATTCAGATCTGGACCAATTTCGAAATTTGCATATGAGGACTTACCGGAATTGTTATATGTTGTTTCCGGCCTCATTTAACCTTGCTTTGTTGTGTTGTTCTTGTATGCATCATCTCTTGCCATGAGTAGTTTCATGTAGCCTTGTCATGCATCATACTTGGTTGAGCATCATGCCTTGTTCATGTGTGGTGTGTTTACCTTGTTGTGTGCTCCTTCTCGATAGTTCCCGTGTCGTTGCGATCGTGAGGATTCATTCGTCTTTGTGGCTTCATCTTCTTCATGGGCTCGTTCTTCTTCCTAGCGGGGTTTCAGGCAAGATGACCGTCACCTTGGATCTCATTACTATCATTTCTATGCTAGTTGCTTCATTCTATCGCTTTGCTACGCTACCTATTCACTTGCTCTTCAAACCGCCCAAATTGCCATCAAACCACCTCTAACCTTTGTCACCCTTCCTAGCAAACCGTTGTTTGGCTATGTTACCGCTTTGCTCAGCCCCTCTTATAGCGCTGCTAGTTGCAGGTGAAGATGAAGATTGCTCCATGTTGGATTATGATTATGTTGGGATATCACAATATCTCTTATTTCATTAATGCATCTATATACTTGGTAAAGGGTGGAAGGCTCGGCCTTATGCCTGGTGTTTTGTTCCACTCTTGCCGCCCTAGTTTCCGTCATACCGGTGTTATGTTCCTTGATTTTGTGTCCCTTACGCAGTTGGGTGATTTATGGGACCCCCCTGACAGTTTGCTTTGAATACAACTCTTCCAGCAAGGCCCAACCTTGGTTTTACATTTGCCTCACCTAGCCTTTTTCCCTTGGGAGTC
>NC_057805.1:34312840-34344665 GCF_018294505.1 Triticum aestivum
GCATGTCTAAGTGTTGGTCCAAACTAGAGCACCGTGCGGGACCATCCCTTGGCAACTTGGGTTACGTCGGGACCTGTACGCTTAGCTCATCCGGTGTGTCCTGAGAACGAGATACGTGCGACTCCTATCGGGATTGTCGACACATCGGGCGGCTTTGCTGGTCTTGTTTTACCATTGTCTAAATGTCTTGTAACCGGGATTCCGAGACTGATCGGGTCTTCCCGGGAGAAGGAATATCCTTCGTTGTCCGTGAGAGCTTATAATGGGCTAAGTTGGGACACCCCCGCAGGGTATTATATTTCGAAAGCCGTGCCCGCGGTTATGTGGCAGATGGGAATTTGTTAATATCCGGTTGTAGAGAACTTGACACTTGATCTAATTAAAACGCATCAACCGCGTGTGTAACCGTGATGGTCTCTTTTCGGCGGAGTCCGGGAAGTGAACACGGTTTCTGGGTTATGTTTGACGTAAGTAGGAGTTCAGGATCACTTCTTGATCATTGCTAGTTTTCACGACCGTTCTGTTGCTTCTCTTGTCGCTCTTATTTGCGTAAGTTAGCCACCATACTTGCTTAGTCGCTGCTGCAACCTCACCACTTTACCCCTTCCTTACCCTCTAAGCTTTGCTAGTATTGATACCCATGGTAATGGGATTGCTGAGTCCTCGTGGCTCACAGATTACTACAACACCAGTTGCAGGTACATGTTTTGCGATGATCATGATGCGAGAGCGAGGTTACTTGTTTTGGACTCCTTCTTCTGCTACTTCTTCGATCAGGGGATAGGTTCCAGGTCGGCAGCCTGGGCTAGCAGGGTGGATGTCGTTTGAGCTTCTGTTTATGTTTCTTCCGTACTCGGATGTTGATCATGTGTTTGATGTATTGATGTATTCTTGCGGCATTTGTATGCCTTGTATGTATCCCCAACTATTATGTAATATTGATGCAATGATATCCACCTTGAAAAAGCGTTTCAATATGCGGGTCTATCCTTGGTGGGACCTTCGAGTTCCTCGCGGATAGGGTCGCATATTGGGCGTGACAAGTTGGTATCAGAGCCTCGACCGACCCTAGGAGCCCCCATTGATTGATCGTGTAGTTTGGCCGTTGTTGAGTCTAGGAGAAAACTTTTTCTGAGTCTAGTTATATCGGAGAGTAGGAATTCTTTTTACTCCTCAGCCCCTTCGTCGCTCTGGTGAGGAATCTTGACGTAGGTGTTTTGAACTATTCCTCTTCCCCTTCAAATTTTTTTTAGGATCTCGCGGTTAGTTTTTGTTCGTTGTCCATCCTCTTTTCAACCCGGCGCATTTCCCTTCGAGTGTTTTCGATCCTCGTCATCTTTGGCAAGACCAGTCCTCAGTGCTTTCTCAACCGACGTTGTTTCCCCATCCGAAGTTGTCCTTGTTTTTCCCACCCGCCCTCCCTTCTTCTTCTCGGAACCGGAGTCCGTAATCGAGTATCCATCCTACTCGTGTGAAGCCTTTGCATTCTCTCCAAAAATTATTTCAATCGGTGCTTTCTCTTCAAGTTATTCGCCGATTCTCCCTTCCAAGTTGCCTTTCTTTTTTTTCCTGCCCTCCCACCCCTTTTATTCCCGAAGTCTGAGCCTCTATTCGAGCATCTATTTCATTCGTGCGGAGTATCTTCAGTCTTCCCTCAATTATTTCAATCGGTGAATTCGCGTCTCGTTTGACATTCTTCATCTCTTTTCTTCTCCGGTGGATTCAATTCCAATTTTCGGTAGTGATTATATTCTTTCCTCGGCTCAAATGTTTTCCGTTGCTCGTTCCCCTCTCGTCTTTCATCGTTCCGGAGTGATGAAGACATCTCAGGAGATTCATCTGTGTTCGAATTAATTCGACGTTGTCACCTCATGCAAATATTTCAATTTTTCTGGTGCATCATCTATCTCTTCAACAATCCTTTTTCAACGGTGATTTCTCTTCAGTGGGCCCTAACCCACAGGTCTTTTCCCAAGATCTTACCTGACTCTTCTAATTTTCCCGGAGTTATTCTCAAATTCTTTTCGAAGTTGACGTAAGAATGAATTTCATCAGTCAGATGCCTTTCCAAGTTCGATTTCAAAATATTTTCATTGTTGGCTCAACCTCTTCGCTTTTCATTCTCCTGGGGTATCTCAATAATTTTGGTGTCCTTCTCGTCGTCATTCTCAACACTGAGGACCGAAGTAGAGTTTTCCCTAAATCTTGTCCATTCTCCCGAAGATTCGCGGTGCTAGATCGATGTTACCCTATCAAATTGTTTCCAGTCGTGCAATTATTTTCACTCATCTGGAGTATTTCAGGAGTTGTTTTCGTCTCAAGTATCCGGAGGCCTCCATTTCAGAATATTTCTTCATTCTAAGTTTTCAAATCCGTTCTCCGATTATTCTATATTCATGCCTTTTCATTCGTCTCCATATTCTTCCGGTGTTTTGCTATTTAATTAGTTTGCGATCTCTTCATTCTCTTGTCTCTAAATTCCCTCAAGTATATTCGTGCTTTTCTAATTCTTTCCGGTGATTCATTCTCTTTTCGTCATTCGTTTCAATTCTTACGGTGGCTCGTTCAAGATTCTTTCTGTTGTTATTATATCAATTCACCCGTTCTTTCCAAATCCTACTGGTGGTTCACGAAGACTTTCTCAAGTTTTGCGCTATACCCCCCTTAATCTTTTCCAACGAGAATAAGTAGTATGCAAATCCATTGTTTCTCATAAATTTAATTGGTGGAGGATAAGCATAACGTAATCCTTATTTTCTTTCTTCATGTGGTTTTATCTCTTCTTTTCGGAGGTTGTTCATCTTATCACATTCTCGGTTCAAAGTGTTTTCATCTTTTCTTTTACGGAGTTCCAAGCTTCTCGCCGATTTCGTCGCGAACCCCCACCCAAATCATCGCAAGGCTTTACCCTTATTGTTTTCATACCTCAATTCTGTCTCATCATCCTTTTGTTACCGGAGTTCTTCAAGGTGGCTCGTCATGATTTAATTCATTCTTCAAGTTTTCATCAAGATTCTTGTTCAAGGAGTTATAGTACTTTTTTTCGTCTTGCGTCTTGAAGTGCAACTAATCCTCCTTATTCTTCTGAAGTGGAGTTTTGCTTTTCCTCATTCTTCTCAGCTTTTCAATCTTTTCCGCTTGTGGTTGGTTATCACCTCATAATTTTGAGATGTTATCCATAAGTCCACAACAAGCTTATTCTTTTGTTGTTGAATTTCCAACAACTCCGTTCAATGTTTCCTTCTAAGGATGCTCTCTATTTCATTCATGGTAGAAGTTGTCATCTTCTTCCCCGTTATTCTCATTCCAATCTTTCAAGTCTTCCGGAGGTTTTGTGTCGTTCCTCAAGTAAAGTGTCGTTCCATTTCTCAAGTTCATGTTCTATTCTTTCCTTGTTCAGCCGGAGTGCTGCATAAATTCCTTCGTTATTGTTCTTTTTCTATCTTGTCCTAACCGGAGTGGTTTCAAATTCAGTCTTATTCCTTAAGCTTTTGCTTCTTGTCTCATTCAACATTCCTCTTTCCTACTCGAGTGTTCTTGATTTTGTTCATCCTCACTGTTTTGTTCTTATTTCACCTCATCCCTTTTTCCTTCCGTCTCGGTCCTAAGATCTCGGGACGAGATCTCTTGTTAGTGGAGGAGTGTTGTAACGCCCCGTGCTGGGGATATAACTACTGGAGTCACCCGCCCAGGAGGGGCCGGGTTATGTTATGACGATCATCACATGAAGCCCAATATCAAGCTTGAGGATGGCAGTTCAGTAATGGGCCTAAGGCCTAGAGGCGGCTTAAGGCCCGTAGTGATAAACCGCCGTTAAGGCATGACTTGTAGTGTAAGGCAAGAATAGTTAAGAGTCCGATCCGAACACTATTTATAAGCCGGCCGGGACTCTGAGAGCCGCTGGGCGTTAACCTCTCTATATAAAGGGACGACCCAGCGGCGGTTCAGAAAAAGGGAGATCAGATCGATAGCCAGGGATAGCAGTTTAGCTCCCTGGTCATCGAAACCCTAAGTAATTCCACCTCAACTCGAGTAGGCTTTTACCTTCACCATAAGGGGCCGAACCAGTATAATCCTCGTGTCCTTTGTCCCGTTTAACCCCTTTAAGCTTCCTAGTTGCGATGGCTCCACGACTAAGTCCTTGCACGAGGACATCTACCGTGACAATTCCACGACAGTTGGCGCCCACCGTGGGCCAGCGCATGGTGGATTTAAGTTCTTGAAGGGCAGCTTCGAAGGACTCAAGGGATACGCTGTGGGCCGGATGACCAAGAGTCGTCGCGGCAAGCTCTACATCAACGACGCAGGCTGGGGCCCCGACGCCGGCACAATCGAGTATGGGTACCGGGTCCCCTTCGGCGGAATCCACATTTTCATTGGCAAGATCGGAGAGCCGGGTCCTGAGCCGGACATCGGCACCGACCTCATCGAGACGGCTCAGCGTGCGAGACCCGCCCGGACTCTGCCCACCTTGAAACGTGCTTTCGTGGGATGCATCCACGGAGGACTCTCTGAAGGATCTAGATCTAGCGACGAGACGGCCATCTGCTCTGATGATGAATCATCCACAGGTGAGACGGACTCGTTGTATCAACTTCAAGACGGTAGGCTCAGGGGTTGTTCCGATGGCAACAGTATTCCGGCCCTTTTGAGCCGCCAAGCCGGGTTGGAATCTTCATGACCGGCACGCAACCTGTTCAAAACTCCGCCGCTGGGGCAGGAGGCCCTGCGCACTCACCGGCTCAGGTGCTGATGGATCTCACGGATAAGATGACAGCCCTGCTAACCGCCACGGTCGTCCCAGCGGATCAAGCTCAACATGATGCGGAGGTGGCACAGTTAAAGCTGGATATAGCACGAGCCAAGGAAGATCTGGCAGCGGAAGGAATCAGGATGGCTGCGGAACGGGCGGCTCTGGATGCCCAGACTCAACTGATTCAGGCGCAGTCTTTCCGGCTCACGATGGATCAGAACACATCCAATGAGATCATGAGAAGGAGGCATCAGAAGGCTCAATCTCGGCTCCCTCCGGTTTATGATCCTCGAAACCTCTTCAACACGCCCGGTGCAGGGCCCAGTAACCCGCCAGAAATCACAGCACCCGGGGCTGGAACGCCGGTTCAGCCGTAAGTGATGGGGCCTCCCCGTGTGAATACTGCCCTACCTCAATACGTGCCAATACCGCCGGGTCATTATTCTAATCCGTTGGAAAACATGATCGCTGCAGTGGCGCGACTGGTGGCTCTCCCAGTTGAGGGTGACTCTCCAATAGGGGTCGAAACCCGCAGGGTCAGAGAACTACTTCAGACGGCTCTGGCACAACAGGAGGCATATTCATATAGCCGGGACAGGATTCATTCAACTCCTCGTCCAAACCGGAGCCCAAGTTATAGCAGACACATGGTTTCAGCGACCGGCTCAAGCAACGTCCGGCGCCGTGACTTGCCAGCTGGCCATGGCCCGGCACATAATGGAGCCTTTAACGCGGTAGACCAAGACAGAGCACGTCAAGAGGCGGAACAGGCGGCTCAGCTGACAGCTTACCAACCCCTCCTGGTTTATCCGATGGCGTCTATCGAGTCGGGCATAGATACGAGGACCAGAGGTGTCCCTTGTCTGGTGCCGGCTCTCCGTAACGAACGTCTTCCCAAGGATTTCAAAGGACCTAGGAAGGTACCTAATTACACGGCTGATTATAGCCCGGAGCATGGATTGAGAGCTACGAGATGGCTATGGAGTTGCTGGAGGTCAGCGAAGCGGCAATGGCCAAATACTTCACCATGATGTTGGACGGGACTGCCCGCACTTGGTTGAAGGGACTACCACCCAATTCCATCGGGTCATGGGCAGAGCTAAAAGCCCGGTTCATCCAAAACTTCAAAGATACATGTAGGCAATCTATGTCAATTGTGGATTTGACTAATTGCAAGCAGCAAGAAGGCGAGTCTACAGCCATTGGGTACGCCGGGTCAAAGAGATAATACATTCGTCTGATAAGATGGATGCCGGCTCTGCAGTCTTGATGTTGGAGCAAAATTGTCGTTTTGCGCCCCTGAAGATGAAGCTTGGGCGGCTCAAGCGCGATTGCAACGATATGGGTACGTTGATGGCGGCTCTGGTCAAGTACGCCGACTCTGATAGTACCAAGGATCCCGCGTCTGATGAGGAAAAGACATGGAAGGGAAAGAAGAATGGCAACGGCAAGGGCCCTCAGCATAACCCGGCGAGTCAGGGAGGTAATAAGCGTAAGGCCGATGATGGTATGGAGTTTGTGGCCAACACCAACACGCAGGGTAACAATCACCGACGTAAGGGGAGACAGCCTCCCCGGTCTGGCGGGTCAGGCCCGGCGCTTGAGCAATTGTTAAATGAGCCCTGCCCAAGGCATGGCTCTAGGGAGAAGCCGGCCACTCATCGATGGAAAGACTGCGCGATCATGAAAGCTTTCAAGAATTCCAACATGTTCAACGGTAACAATGGGCAGGGCGGCGGCTCAGGTGGCGGCGGCTTTCATGGCCCGGGCGGCGGTTCAAATTCCAATTTTCAGAATTCTCAAGGTAATCAAGGTGGTTTTAACCAGCAATCTGGCCAGGGTAATCAGCAGCAGCAGGGGGGTTAACAGACCCATCCAAAGCAGCTCAACAGTGGGCAGTATCATGTATTTACTACCAGTTTGTGCAAGCGAGACCAGAAGCTTCATAAGAGGGCTGTGAACGCTGTTGAGCCGGCAGTTCCACGTTACTTGCGATGGTCTGAGCAGCCGATTGTATGGAGTAGGGAAGATCACCCTCCCCGGGTTGATAATCTAGGTCACCTGGCCTTGGTGGTGGCTCCTCAAGTTGGTGGGTATAAATTCACTAAGGTGCTCATGGACGGAGGCAGTAGCATCAACATCCTCTATTATGAGACCTTCCGTCGTATGGTATTAACTGATAAAAACCTCAACCAGTCCAACACTGTTTTCCATGGGGTGGTGCCCGGTAAGTCGGCGTATCCAGTTGGAAAGATCGAGCTGGAAGTAGCCTTTGGAGATGAGTACAACTACAGGGCGGAAAAACCGACTTTTGAGGTGGTCAAAATAAGAAGCCCGTACCATGCTTTATTTGGGCGGCCGGCTTACGCCAAGTTCATGGCACGACCGTGTTACGTATATTTACAGCTCAAGATGCCGGGTCACAACGGGACCATTACGGTTCATGGCAGCCGAAAAGTAGCTTTGGAGTGCGAGGAAGGTGACGCTGCTTACGCTGAATCTGTTTGTGCAACAGAGGAGTTGAAGTTTTATAAGGATAATGTTGACCCGGCAGATATGACATCTCTGAAAAAGCAAACCACGGAGCATGAGCCCGTAATGAAATTTAAGTTGGCCGATGAGACTAAGCTTGTTGACTTTGTTCCAGGTGACTCATCTAAGCAGTTCAGCATCAGCGCCAATCTGGATCCTAAATAGGAAGGCGCGCTCATCGAGTTCATCCGTGAGAACCGGGACATCTTTGCATGGAAACCTTCTGACATGCCGGGTGTACCCAGAGAACTCGCTGAGCACACTCTTAATATTGATCCAAAATTTAAGCCAGTCAGACAATTCCTCTGGCGGCTTAAATAACCTGACACAATTAGCCATATATCATTAGGCCCCTTCATAAGCCGCCATCTTGAATACTGAACTGAAATCTTCCTCCGGCGGTTTAATGACGAGAGGCGGAAGGCCATTGGTGAGGAAGTAGCTCGGCTCTTGGCGGCCGGGTTCATTGTGGAAGTCTTTCATCCAGAATGGTTAGCTAACCCGGTGCTCGTACTCAAGAAGAACGGCACCTGGCGTATGTGTGTGGATTATACGGATTTAAACAAGGCTTGTTCGGCTGATCCTTTTGCTCTACCTCGTATTGATCAAATTATTGATGCTACGGCGGGTTGTGAGCGTTTGAGTTTTTTGGATGCGTACTCTGGTTACCATCAGATCAAAATGGCTGTTAAGGACCAAGAGAAGACGGCGTTCATTACTCCCTTTGGAGCCTTCTGTTATGTGTCTATGCCTTTTGGGCTCAAGAGTGCACAGGCGACTTACCAGCGTTGCGTGCAGAATTGTCTTCATAATCAGATTGGGCGCAACGTTCATGCCTATGTGGATGATATTGTGGTCAAATCCAGAGAGAAGGAGACCTTGATAGATGATCTAAGAGAGACCTTTGATAATCTCCGGGTCTACAAGATGATGCTTAACCCGGCCAAGTGTGTTTTTGGTGTTCCTGCAGGCAAGCTCTTGGGTTTTCTGGTTTCTCACAGAGGCATTGAAGCTAACTCAGAGAAGATCAAGGCAATCACCTCTCTGGCTAAGCCAGCGTGCATAAATGACGTCCAGCGTCTGGCGGGTCGCATCGCTGCTTTGAGTCGATTTATAACCCGGTTGGGCGAAAAGGCCATACCACTGTATCAGATGATGAAGAAAACAGATGACTTTGTCTGGAGTGATGCTGCTAATGCTGCTTTTGAGGATTTGAAAAGACAGTTAGCTGAGCCGCCAGTCCTTGTTGCTCCTGTCGATAAGGAGCCCTTATTGTTGTATGTAGCCGCTAACACACGAGCCGTCAGTGTGGCCGTCGTGGTGGAGCGCAAGGAGGCGGGTAAGGAACATCCGGTTCAGCGGCCGGTTTACTACGTCAGCGAAGTACTCATTGAGTCCAAGCAACGGTATCCACATTGTCAGAAGCTTGTTTATGGGGTGTTCATGGCAAGCCGAAAGCTTAAGCATTATTTCCAGGGCCACCCCATCATTGTGGTTAGTTCTGCTCCTCTAGGAGATATCATCCAAAACAGAGAAGCCACCGGAAGAGTTGCTAAGTGGGCCATTGAACTTGGGCCTCATGATTTAAAGTATGTGCCACGCACTGCTATCAAATCTCAAGCATTGGTAGACTTCATCAATGACTGGACAGAACTACAGATGCCTGAGGAGAGACCAGATAACACATACTGGACTATTCACTTCGACGGGTCCAGGCAGTTGGAGGGCTCGGGGGCTGGAGTCGTTTTAGCTTCCCCTCGAGGTGACAAATTTCGTTATGTGCTACGGTTGATGTTTCCCTGTACTAATAATGCAGCTGAGTATGAGGCCTTGCTCCATGGTCTTCGGATGGCTAAGGAGATGAGCTTAAGCCGGGTGAGATGCTTTGGCGACTCAGATTTGGTGGCTCAACAGGTATCAGGAAGTGAGATTCCAAGGACCCCCTCATGGCGGCTTATCGCCGTGAAGTTGATGCCATCGCCGGGCATTTTCAGGTTTATCAAGTGGAGCACATTGACCGCAGAAAGACTTGGCTGTTCCTGACCTAGAAGCACAGTTGGTGGCGGCTCTTCACGTTATCCCAGATTGGACAGTGCCATACTTGGCTTACATGACCCAGGGAGAATTGCCTAAGGATGAAACTTTGGCGAGACAGATAAACCGGCGGTCTAAGTCAATAATAATTGTCAATGGCGAGCTGCATCATCACAGTGTCGCTAGGGCTTTTCAGCATTGTGTTTCCCCCGAGGAGGGTCAAGAAATTTTACGAGAGATTCACGAGGGAGATTGTGGCCATCATGCCGGCTCAAAATCCCTTGTGGCTAAAGCTTTTCGTCATGGTTTTTATTGGCTAACGGCTCATGCTGATGTAGAGGATTTGGTCAGTAAATGTGACGGTTGTCAGAAGTTCTCAAGACTTGCTCACGTGCCGGCTCAAGAGTTGAGGATGATCCAAATCACTTGGCCATTTGCAGTCTGGGGGCTTGATATGGTTGGGCCTTTCAAAAGGTCCAAGGATAAGAAGACCCACCTCTTGGTGGCGGTTGACAAGTTCACAAAGTGGGTTGAGGCAGAACCGGTTAGTAGGTGTGATGCAGCCACGGCGGTTCAGTTCATGAAGAAGGTGATATTTCGCTTTGGTTTTCCACACAGCATTATAACTGACAATGGTACCAATCTGTCTAAAAGCGCCATGGAAGAATTTTGCCAACGAGAGCATATTCGGCTTGATCTTTCATCAGTAGCTCGCCCCCAATCCAATGGTCAAGCTAAGAGAGCCAATCAGGAAATCTTGAAAGGCATCAAGCCCCGGATTTTGGTCCCTTTGCAACGGACGCCGGGTTGTTGGGTGGAGGAGTTACCATCTGTGTTATGGAGCATCAATACTACTCCTAACAGGTCTACGGGTTACACGCCTTTCTTCATGGTCTACGGAGCTGAGGCGGTTCTCCCTAGCGACATCCGTCATGACTCGCCTCGAGTGGCGGCTTATGTCGAGGCGGACAATGAGCAAGCGCGTCAAGATGCTCTTGACTTGTTGGACGAACAACGTGACGTAGCAGCAGCTCGCTCGGCGATTTACCAACAAGACCTGCGCCGCTATCACAGCCGCCGGGTTAAGTCCAGGACCTTTCAGGAAGGTGATTTGGTGCTCCGGCTCATCCAGGATCAAACAGACGCACACAAGCTATCCCCACCTTGGGAAGGGCCCTTTGTGGTCAGCAAGAACTTGCACAACGGGTCATACTACCTCATCGGTGTTCGAGAGCACAAAGATTCACGTAAGTCAGAGGAGGAGACCCGCCGGCCGTGGAATATTGCTCATCTTCGGCCGTATTACACTTGAGCCAACGACTCTCATGATGTACATATTTCTATAGCCATGTATATATTATGATGAATAATAAAGCATGACCTCTGTCCTTTTTTCCCCTCCAAAGGTAAATGTGTCATTGTTATTTTCATTATGATATCACATGATCATTTGGAGGCTGATCCGGCTTATGATCGTATTCGAATCTAGCCGTTAAATATATGATCACTTGGGGGCTTCCTGTTCAAACATAGGTCATATTCGAACCAAAGAGAACATAGCTGTCGATACCCACTTGATTGGCATATTGCCGAGCTCACTGGGGAGTTTCTTGATCAAATTTGAATCATAGCTCAACCCCCTTTGGGAACCGACGTGGATCGTATTTGAATCAGCGTCGTTAAACAACTTTCAAGGTCATTTGGGGGCTTCCTGTTCAAACATAGGTCGTATTCGAACCAAAGAGAACATAGCCGTCGGTACCCTCTTGATCGGCAACGCCAAAGCCACTGGGGGCTATATGATCGTATTCGAATCTTAGCTTAACCCCTTTGGGACGGTTCTCTGGTCGTATTCGAATCAGAAGCCTCCAAATTTTTGAAGTCTCTTTGTTGCAAACAAGTTCTTTTGATCACATCAAAAGTGTTCAAGGGTGGTTTTTATTCCACCGGTTTAACTTTGATCAATAAACGTTGATAGCACATAATAAACATTGTATGTGCTTGTGAACCGGAGTTGAGTTCTCAACCTCATTATTCGGGATAAATAAACCGGAAGTGTACTTGAAGGATCACAAGTATGCTGTTATGGTTATCTCAAAGATATAATCGAGAACCGGTTTATTATGATTTTGATTCATATTCCGGGTTATATGTAAAATATATGACTCTCCATGCGGTAAGCCGCCAAGGGACTTGTGATTTGTTTTCTATGCAGGACAATTAAAGACAGCTCTTTAAACATAAGGAAAGCAGAGGATCAAGCATAACCCGGAAGAATATAAAAGGGCAGCTTAAACAGTGTTGAGCGCTACACACGTGCGCAATGACACGACAAAATTAAGTATTTGTCCTACTCTATTACATGACTACCCGAGTCCAAAAGGTGAGGCATTGTTTTTTAAGACATAACCATGAGCCGCCTGAGAGCTCAAAGGTGTTGTTGGGCTGATGCTTCCGGTTCATCCCTTTCCGCTCCTCCGGCTGTTTCCATGTCCTGGAAGGTTGATGATTTCCAGTCAATGCCACTCAAGGCTTCAAATTGAGCTTCATCATCAATTAACCCGGCCGGGTCGACTTCAGGGGCGAAGGTATGCTTACGAGTTGGCGGAATCAGGCTGATTGCTTCATAACGTGGTGTTGGGATCCTCTGATTCTCCGCGTCATAGCCCGGTTGATATTTGGTAAGATCTGTGTCATTACCAATTAGTGTGGCCACAGGGCGTAAGCTCTTCACGCAAGTGGCGAAGTCTTTCTGGTCTAATGGGGTGCCGTCCTCCTTTAGACTGGGATACCCAAGGGCGTTGTCAGCCGGGTCTAGCTCAGGTAGAAATGCCTTGGCCCAGCTCAGAGAGGCTATGGCTCCGGCTCTTGCAGAAGCTCATCTCAACTCTTGGAAGCGTTGAGGAATTACGGCAAGCCGCCTGAGTACATCCGCCAGGTGAGTGGGAACTTCATTTGACAAAGCCACAACGGCTAAGGCATTTTGTGACCCGGTGTAAAGTTGTTCCACCAAGGTATAAACCGCCTTCAATTTTGTCAGCACATTTTGATTAAGATTGGAGCTCCTGGGACCTGCATTGCAAAGTCAGGTAAGCTGATGACAATTGAGATGCTCTTTGGAAAAGATGTAAACTAGCTAAACACTTATAGAGTAACTTACCAAAGATTGCAGAGACCATCTGAGAAACATGGCGTTTTAAGCCGGATAGCTCGGCGGCTGTTTCAGCAAGAGTGGCCTCCGCTTGTTCGGCCTGGCTGAGCAAAGCCGTCTTTTCATCCGCCCAGGCTTTTCTCTCTGCTTCAAACTTCTTCTTCAGTTTCTCTTGAGCAGATACACTGAATTCAAACTTGGAGTTGGCCTTTTGGGTTTCATTTTCTTGAGTCTTCAGGCGGTTCTTTAAATCAGAGATCTTCGATTCAAATTGCTTGAAGGCGGCCTATATAAATTCCGGGTCACAGTTAGGGTGATTATAATGCAACATTAAGTCCCAAGCACTTTGCAAGCAAAGACACTTGGCACTTGGGGGCTAATGTATGATGAAGAGCTCTATTTACAATGGCGGTTCATGCAAATAAGTCCCAAGCACTTTGCAAGCAAAGGTACTTGGCACTTGGGGGCTAATGCATATTGCTGTTCAACTACTTGATTAAAACAAGGTAAGGACCGGTTCAGATATGCTGATTAAACCGGACCTTGAGTGCTGTCAGGTAAGCCGGTTTTCTTGCAGTGATTACTAAGCCTGTATTAAGTCTACAACATATTTTATCATAAGTAATAGACTTGGGGGCTGGCTGGGGATCTCCGGGTTCTCAAAACCTTCCATAGCTTGTTCAACAGTTGGAGGAGTGGTGGCATCAGGAGATGGTACAGCCGGCGACTCATCAACAGAGGCATCAGGAGCAGCCGTTCTGAGTTCCGGTTCAGCCAGGACCGGCTCTTCGGCCGACTTATTTTTCTTCGCCCTCTTGCTGGGCTTCACTTGTACACTGCAAGTCAAAGGGTTAGTGCAAAAACATGAGTAAGATAAGCACAAAATAAACTGATCATCATTACCCAGGAGCGGTTTTGAAAGCCGGCAAGCTGGACTGCATTGAGTCGCCGGAGGAAGGTGAAGTTCCCTGGTAGTTTGAGTCAGAATAATTGAGTGGTTGACGAGTGACGCCCGCCAAAGGATACAAAGAATATAAGTCGGAGATAACCTCAGTCCGGCGCTTCCTTGATGCTTCGGGTAAGCCGGAGGAGAGGTCTGCATCTTTGCTGGTCCGGGGCTGCCTCCGACTCTCATAAATCTGTCGCTTCAAAAGAAATTGAGGATCTTGATAAGCTAAAGGATGTGAAAATCTTACTTTCCGGGTTACTCTTCGGACTTTCTGTCTCGGCAAAGGCTCGGAGTCGGAGGAAATTATAGTTACCTCTTCATTCACTTCATGACTCACTCCGGTGTCCTCCTGCTGATAGTCCGTGTCAATAAGATGGTTAAAGAAGGAGCCTAAAGAATCAAGAGCTACCTCTGACTCGGAGGTGTCTTCCAGATGAAGCAGGTCCGAGGCGCTAGGTTTATTCCCCTTCTTACGGGGAGCGGCTTTCCTGGCGGCTTTCTTAATTTTTCTGGCATTCTTTGCAGATTCATGGTCATACTTGACCTTCTAGAATTTATCATTAGCCTGTAAAATACGAAAAAGGTTATTGAGTTAAGACAAAATCGTTAAAATGGAAGGTGAAGTATTCAGGTCAATGGTTTACCGCTTGAGCCGGGTTAGCCTTGCAGAAAGGGCTTAAGCCCACTCTCCCACAATCTGTCAGGCTCTCGTTCAGAAGAGACATGGTTGTATCATCAATGATGTCCTCAGGTAAGTCGTCTGGACTATGCCGAAGAGGATCATCCTTCTGGCCCGTGTAATCACACATCAAGCCGGGGCGGCGGCTTAAAGGAATCACCCGCCAGGCAATCCAGACCCGGACCAGATCAACGCCATTTAGGCCGTTCCCTAGAAGAGCTTTGATTTTGTTGATGGTGGGAGTAAGTGGTTGACGTTCAGCTTGAGATAATTTGTCTGCCAATGGGTGATTTGACTCCAGACGCATGGCACGGAAGCCGGGCAGAGGGTTCTCATCAGCCGGAGAAGTGTCTTGGCAGTAGAACCATCTCTGGTTCCAGTCTTTCGGGTGGCTTGGCGGCTCAGCATAAGGGAAGAGACAATCTCTTCGTCGTTGGATTGAGATTCCACCGAGTTCCAAGCTAGGCCCGTTGGCACATTCATTCTGGCGGTTCAGATAAAATAACTCCCTAAAGAGTAGCAAGCTGGGTTCTTCTCCGAGGTACACCTCACAGAATACTGGGAAGTTGCAGATGTTTGACACGGAGTTGGGTCCGATGTCTTGAGGTCGCAGATCAAAAAAATGCGGGATATCTCTGAAAAATTTGGAGCCGGGTGGAGCGAAACCCCGTTTCATGTGATCAGTGAAAATGACAACTTCCCCCTCCTTGGGATGAGGTTTCTCTTCTGACGGGTCAGGAGCACGATAAGACAAGATCTCTTTCCTTGGTAGATAACCCGTCTTTACAAAATCAGCTAAGATGATGTCAGTGACGTTGGATCTAACCCAGTTGCATGTGACGGGTGCTTTCGGAGCCTTAGGCGTCATTGTGAAAGATGGAAGCCTATGACAAAATAAAATTTTCGGTTCAAATTTAAGCCGGAGGAAGATTTCAGTTCAGTATTCAAGATGGCGGCTTATGAAGGGGCCTAATGATATATGGCTAATTGTGTCAGGTTATTTAAGCCGCTGTGGATATCATGTGCAATTAAGTTATTTAACTCTATTATGAATGATCCGGAAATTTCACAAAGCATGGCCTCTTTTAAGCCGGTGATATGAGCCGCCATGGCTAACAGATGCAGTTTTCGGCCTAAGTGTTGCACAAACAAGTTTCACAAATTGCAGTGATTATTTTGGATCAAACGATCGTCCAGAAAAGAAAAATTTCTAGACCTAAAAACTGATACAGAGAAGTTCATAAGCTCTAAATGAGGTCTTTTTGCAAGCAAAAGGGATCTGCTAGTATTGAAAATGGGTGTGAAACGACTACCGCCGAAGTTATGCACTACTCTTGGATCAAAGGAGGCCGTTGTGGAAGAACTGCGAAGGAATCGCGAGGAACCACGAAGAACACAGAAGAACTCGCGAACCCTAATGCAGATTTAATATACGGGACGACGAGGACTTACTGGTGCTGATGAGCAGCGGAGGTGCGCCGCGGTTCTCTGGTCAAGACAGGTCGATGCAGCGGCCTTGGTTGGTGCAGACGGGATGCACGACGGCGGCGGAGCTCGGCCTCTGAGGCGTCGAGAGGAGGAAGACGATGGAAAGGGAAGAATGACGAAGACCTAAGGGCCGGGCATACTTATAAGGGACGGCTGATGAATGGGTGCGAGAAACGAGGAGGCTGAAGACATGATTATCCAGCTAAAGAGATGCCTCAATTTTCGGGATAGTTATTAAGACAAGGATCCGTTGAGATACGTTGGGCAGAACGTGCATTAATGGCGGATGACGTCACGGCGGGTTACAAAGAATGCAGAAGATGACGTCATGGCGGGTTATAGCCTTTGCGCAGACAGAAGCCAGAAGATTTTTAATTAAGGTACTTGTCGGGGATATACCCCGCAGTATGACCCGGCTGGAGATATAACCCGGCTGGGATTGGATGTTTCATTGATGACCCGGCAGACTATAAGCCGGCAGGAATAGTTAAGTAGGTTAAGCTCGCGGGAACAGACATAATCATGTAACCCGGCGGACACAGTCATGTAACGCGGCAGACACAGTCATGTAACCCGGCACATGTTAAGCCAGACGGTAAGCCAGGTGGTAAGCCAGATCGTAAGCCAGATGGTAAGTCAGATCGTAAGCTAGATTGTAAGAAGCCCAAGACGTTAAGAAGCCCATGGTGAGAAGCCCATGGTGAGACATCAAAATAAGGTTAAATCTTAAGTCCGAGTTGGACTCTACATGTAACCCGCCCCTTCAGCTTATATAAGGAGGGGCGGGGCACCCCAAGAGGGGAGAGGAACAAGAAACAATGTTTAGGGCTAGACACAAAGAGCCGGCTTACCGGCAATTCACTCATGATCATAATGAGACCTAGCCTCAAACAGCATGTAGGGTTATTACCGGATGATGTTTCCCGGGGCCCGAAGCTGTCTAAACCCTTGTCTTGTGCGTTGATCCGCCCTGCATCTCTCGATTCCGCTCAACCCCTCTCAAGCTACTCCATAGATGCGCCGGCCTCACGACTAAGTCCTCACCCTAGGAAATCTGCCATGACAATTCCACGACAGTTGGCGCCCACCGTGGGGCCTGCGCACGGTGGTGATGAGTTCTTGGAGGGATCTTTTTTAGGGTTTCGAAAGGTTCACAAATTTCTAGATGAACAAGATCGTCAGAGAAGATCAAAAGTTTACCGGATCTGAAGGATGTGAATCGCCAAACGTGCATAAGATTAAAGTTTCAGTCGAGCTATCAGATCAGATTATGGGTCAAAATAACCCATGACCCGGAAGCAGTTTCCGCCATCAAGCCGCCCCGATCACGTCTCAAGTGGCCTATGCCTTCATGGCCTTTCTCCGGGTTACTTCCGTTGCTACGGCCGGATCAAGTCGCCGTCGTCGCCGGATTGGGCCGGGTTGAGCCGGCTGTGTTACTGCAAGCTTAAAGAGAAGGATTCCGGTTCAAGGGGCCAAAGAGAGTTTGTTGCACAGCACAACTCAAACATAGGCACCCGGCGAGCACAGCTCAGAAATATATCACGGTCAACTACGGAGAATCTTAAGCCAACTCCTTGAGTCGTCTTAAGACTCGGGGGCTACAATGGCATGACTCGGGAATTCTGAGTCATGGGAGGGAATGATAACCCGGTTCCGGAAGCTACTACTATATTGATGAAAATTTAAAGGCCGTCAGAAAATTGCCGGTTCAAAATAAAGATTCCGGTTTAAAATCCGGTTCAAGAGATATCTTTCTCCCGTAAAATTTTTGAAGCTCTCAAATCCGGTTCAAACATCCGGCACAAGGTAAATTTATATCTTACAAAGCTTTGAAGCTATTAATATCCGGTTTAAAAAATTCCGGTTCAAAAAGAAGTTGTCTCTCGCAAAGTTCGAAGTTCTCAGGAAAAATTAAAGGGACCAAACAGAGTCTGTTACAAAGCACAACTCAAATATAGATACCCTGCTTTAATGACCATTGGGAGCTGATCGTATTCGAATTTATCTCAATCCTTTTGGTGTGACCCTGATCGTATTCGAATCAGAGTCGTTAAATATTCTCATGATCACTAGGGGGCTTCCTGTTCAAACATAGGTCGTATTCGAACCAAAGAGAACATAGCTGTCGATACCCTTTTGATCGGCACACTACCGAGCTCACTGAGGGGTTTCTTGATCGTATTCGAATCATAGTTCAACCCCCTTTGAGAACCGACGTGGATCGTATTCGAATCAGCGTCGTTAAACAACTCTCAAGGTCATTTGGGGGATTCCTGTTCAAACACAGGTCGTATTCGAACCGAAGAGAACATAGCTGTCTGTACCCTCTTGATCGGCAACGCCAAAGCCACTGGGGGCTATATGATCGTATTCGAATCTTATCTTAACCCCTTTGGGACGGTTTTCTGATCGTATTCGAATCAGAAGCCTCGATTTTTCTTTTTGGCTTAAGTTTTTTGAAAAGAGTCTTTGGTTTTATCTTGGGACCTTTTTTGTTCATATTTGAAGCATATATGTGGTTTCGATTAACCCGGCTTGACTTCGGATGATAAGTCGCCATACATGACAATCATAAACATTTGGAAGTTTTTGGCTTCTAAAGATTGGGTTATCACCCTTACTGCACAGGTCACATAAACCAGCAGTGAAAATTCAATATCACAGGTATAATATTATTATTATAGTTATGTTTCAAAGTTATGATTCGTAACAGGCTTATCTGTGATTCCTTGTTACATATCAATGGTTATATGTGAGATATTATGACCCGCCCTGTGGTAAACCACCAAGGGATCTTGTGATCTAATTATGTGCAGGATAAGACTACATTTGGGTGGTTACCCGCCCTGGTTTTTGACGTTAAGTCGCCAGGGCATATGTTGTTTAAACTCTGCAGGATTTACAGAGCTATGATTTACATAAATGATTAAATTCAAGCCCATCATCATAGATTGAAATTGGTGTCTCAAAAGGGTTATCAATTCTTGATTTTCTCAAAGGCTATAAGCCGCCGGGTTGTACAAATTCCGGCTTACAATGGAGCCGTATTAAATCGCCATTGGCCAAGAGCCGTCGGGTATTTAAGCTCCGGATTGACTTATCAGCAGATGAGGTATTCAAAGTCGCTTTGGCGCAATGGCTGTTATTTTATCAATGGATATGATTTATTCTACAATGGAAAGAATAGTCCCGAGTCGCTGCAGGCTTACGACCCGGCGCTTGGGGGCTACATTATTCAAATTGAGATTACATCAAATATGCAAGTCCCATGTCACTGCCAGCATGCACCATGGCACTTGGGGGCTAATGCAAAGTCATTTTTTTCTCACTTTATTGAAGACCCGACTCGTCACATTGTAATGAGCCGGCCCTTGGGGGCTACCAATTGCTCCTGTCAACAATTCAAGGTACACAAGCATTAATCCATTATATTGAACGGTCCACTATTCAGTTGGTAGAGTACAAAGCTATTAACCTTGTGGACGTGGGTTCACGCCCCATGGTGGACATTATATTATATGATGTTATTATCAAAGTCCCAGCTCAGTATTATCTTACTAAGCCGGCCCTTCGGGTCTACACGTTGCAGCTCAAGTCTACATGATCATATCTATAAAGTTCCTGCTCATTATTGTGTAATGACCCGGCACTTGGGGGCTACATATGTGGAATACTCAGGTTTGACTAGTGATTGAGATGAGCAACATGGATTTCTTCAAAGTGGTAATATTTATATTGAGGCAAATCTTAAGTCATCACTTTCTTCTGCTCAAGACTTGGGGGCTACAGGTAATATGGATATGAGGGAGAGAAATCTTCAAAATTCTCATTTGACCCAGCGTCGGCAACAATTATGACTCGGCATCATCTATTTATAACCCGGCAAGTTTTTTCATCTTTAAGCCGGTCGAAGGTAACATGAGTATTTCAAGACCTATATTTTTAAACATTGGGAGCTGAGTCAAATGAGTTATTCTTCAGTCTTTCTTTGTGAGAAACCAACGTCAGCAAATTGATTATGAAGTTGGCTTATTTGACCCGGATTTTCTAGAAGAAGGGAATACAAGGAATTAAGGATGATCAGGTGCCGGCTTACAAGAGTTTTTTAACCCGGAGCATAATCTGTCAAAATTGTTCTTGTGTTGTTTACATGATCAGTTTAACATGGATGAATCCAAATTAAACTGGGGGCTAATGTCGGGGATATACCCCGCAGTAGGACCCGGCTGGAGATATAACCCGGCTGGGATTGGATGTTTCATTGATGACCCGACAGACTATAAGCCGGCAGGAATAGTTAAGTAGGTTAAGCTCGTGGGAACAGACATAGTCATGTAACCCGGCGGACACAGTCATGTAACGCGGCAGACACAGTCATGTACCCCGGCACATGTTAAGCCAGACGGTAAGCCAGGTGGTAAGCCAGATCGTAAGCCAGATCTTAAGCCAGATGGTAAGTCAGATCGTAAGCTAGATTGTAAGAAGCCCAAGACATTAAGAAGCCCATGGTGAGAAGCCCATGGTGAGACGTCAAAATAAGGTTAAATCTTAAGTCCGAGTTGGACTCTACATGTAACCCGCCCCTTCAGCTTATATAAGGAGGGGCGGGGCACCCCAAGAGGGGAGAGGAACAAGAAACAATGTTTAGGGCTAGACACAAAGAGCCGGCTTACCGGCGATTCACTCATGGTCATAATGAGACCTAGGCTCAAACAGCATGTAGGGTTATTACCGGATGATGTTTCCCGGGGCCCGAAGCTATCTAAACCCTTGTCTTGTGCGTTGATCCGCCCTGCATCTCTCGATTCCGCTCAACCCCTCTCAAGCTACTACATAGATGCGCTGGCCTCACGACTAAGTCCTCACCCTAGGACATCTGCCATGACAATTCCACGACAGTTGGCGCCCACCGTGGGGCCTGCGCACAGTGGTGATGAGTTCTTGGAGGGATCTTTCTTAGGGTTTCGAAAGGTTCACAAATTTCTAGATGAACAAGATCGTCAGAGAAGATCAAAAGTTTACCGGATCTGAAGGATGTGAATCGCCAAACATGCATAAGATTAAAGTTTCAGTCGAGCTATCAGATCAGATTATGGGTCAAAATAACCCCTGACCCGGAAGCAGTTTCCGCCATCAAGCCGCCCCGATCACGTCTCAAGTGGCCTCTGCCTTCATGGCCTTTCTCCGGGTTACTTCCGTTGCTACGGCCGGATCAAGTCGCCGTCGTCGCCGGATTGGGCCGGGTTGAGCCGGCTGTGTTACTGCAAGCTTAAAGAGAAGGATTCCGGTTCAAGGGGCCAAAGAGAGTTTGTTGCACAGCACAACTCAAACATAGGCACCCAGCGAGCACAGCTCAGAAATATATCACGGTCAACTACGGAGAATCTTAAGCCAACTCCTTGAGTCGTCTTAAGACTCGGGGGCTACAATGGCATGACTCGGGAATTCTGAGTCATGGGAGGGAATGATAACCCGGTTCCGGAAGCTACTACTATATTGATGAAAATTTAAAGGCCGTCAGAAAATTGCCGGTTCAAAATAAAGATTCCGGTTTAAAATCCGTTTCAAGAGATATCTTTCTCCCGTAAAATTTTTGAAGCTCTCAAATCCGGTTCAAACATCCGGCACAAGGTAAATTTATATCTTACAAAGCTTTGAAGCTATTAATATCCGGTTTAAAAAATTCCGGTTCAAAAAGAAGTTGTCTCTCGCAAAGTTCGAAGTTCTCAGGAAAAATTAAAGGGACCAAACAGAGTCTGTTACAAAGCACAACTCAAATATAGATACCCTGCTTTAATGACCATTGGGAGCTGATCGTATTCGAATTTAGCTCAATCCTTTTGGTGTGACCCTGATCGTATTCGAATCAGAGTCGTTAAATATTCTCATGATCACTAGGGGGCTTCCTGTTCAAACATAGGTCGTATTCGAACCAAAGAGAACATAGCTGTCGATACCCTTTTGATCGGCACACTACCGAGCTCACTGAGGGGTTTCTTGATCGTATTCGAATCATAGTTCAACCCCCTTTGAGAACCGACGTGGATCGTATTCGAATCAGCGTCGTTAAACAACTCTCAAGGTCATTTGGGGGATTCCTGTTCAAACACAGGTCGTATTCGAACCGAAGAGAACATAGCTGTCTGTACCCTCTTGATCGGCAACGCCAAAGCCACTGGGGGCTATATGATCGTATTCGAATCTTATCTTAACCCCTTTGGGACGGTTTTCTGATCGTATTCGAATCAGAAGCCTCGATTTTTCTTTTTGGCTTAAGTTTTTTGAAAAGAGTCTTTGGTTTTATCTTGGGACCTTTTTTGTTCATATTTGAAGCATATATGTGGTTTCGATTAACCCGGCTTGACTTCGGATGATAAGTCGCCATACATGACAATCATAAACATTTGGAAGTTTTTGGCTTCTAAAGATTGGGTTATCACCCTTACTGCACAGGTCACATAAACCAGCAGTGAAAATTCAATATCACAGGTATAATATTATTATTATAGTTATGTTTCAAAGTTATGATTCGTAACAGGCTTATCTGTGATTCCTTGTTACATATCAATGGTTATATGTGAGATATTATGACCCGCCCTGTGGTAAACCACCAAGGGATCTTGTGATCTAATTATGTGCAGGATAAGACTACATTTGGGTGGTTACCCGCCCTGGTTTTTGACGTTAAGTCGCCAGGGCATATGTTGTTTAAACTCTGCAGGATTTACAGAGCTATGATTTACATAAATGATTAAATTCAAGCCCATCATCATAGATTGAAATTGGTGTCTCAAAAGGGTTATCAATTCTTGATTTTCTCAAAGGCTATAAGCCGCCGGGTTGTACAAATTCCGGCTTACAATGGAGCCGTATTAAATCGCCATTGGCCAAGAGCCGTCGGGTATTTAAGCTCCGGATTGACTTATCAGCAGATGAGGTATTCAAAGTCGCTTTGGCGCAATGGCTATTATTTTATCAATGGATATGATTTATTCTACAATGGAAAGAATAGTCCCGAGTCGCTGCAGGCTTACGACCCGGCGCTTGGGGGCTACATTATTCAAATTGAGATTACATCAAATATGCAAGTCCCATGTCACTGCCAGCATGCACCATGGCACTTGGGGGCTAATGCAAAGTCATTTTTTTCTCACTTTATTGAAGACTCGACTCGTCACATTGTAATGAGCCGGCCCTTGGGGGCTACCAATTGCTCCTGTCAACAATTCAAGGTACACAAGCATTAATCCATTATATTGAACGGTCCACTATTCAGTTGGTAGAGTACAAAGCTATTAACCTTGTGGACGTGGGTTCACGCCCCATGGTGGAGATTATATTATATGATGTTATTATCAAAGTCCCAGCTCAGTATTATCTTACTAAGCCGGCCCTTCGGGTCTACACGTTGCTGCTCAAGTCTACATGATCATATCTATAAAGTTCCTGCTCATTATTGTGTAATGACCCGGCACTTGGGGGCTACATATGTGGAATACTCAGGTTTGACTAGTGATTGAGATGAGAAACATGGATTTCTTCAAAGTGGTAATATTTATATTGATGCAAATCTTAAGTCATCACTTTCTTCTGCTCAAGACTTGGGGGCTACAGGTAATATGGATATGAGGGAGAGAAATCTTCAAAATTCTCATTTGACCCAGCGTCGGCAACAATTATGACTCGGCATCATCTATTTATAACCCGGCAAGTTTTTTCATCTTTAAGCCGGTCGAAGGTAACATGAGTATTTCAAGACCTATATTTTTAAACATTGGGAGCTGAGTCAAATGAGTTATTCTTCAGTCTTTCTCTGTGAGAAACCAACGTCAGCAAATTGATTATGAAGTTGGCTTATTTGACCCGGATTTTCTAGAAGAAGGGAATACAAGGAATTAAGGATGATCAGGTGCCGGCTTACAAGAGTTTTTTAACCCGGAGCATAATCTGTCAAAATTGTTCTTGTGTTGTTTACATGATCAGTTTAACATGGATGAATCCAAATTAAACTGGGGGCTAATGTCGGGGATATACCCCGCAGTAGGACCCGGCTGGAGATATAACCCGGCTGGGATTGGATGTTTCATTGATGACCCGACAGACTATAAGCCGACAGGAATAGTTAAGTAGGTTAAGCTCGTGGGAACAGACATAGTCATGTAACCCGGCGGACACAGTCATGTAACGCGGCAGACACAGTCATGTATCCCGGCACATGTTAAGCCAGACGGTAAGCCAGGTGGTAAGCCAGATCGTAAGCCAGATCTTAAGCCAGATGGTAAGTCAGATCGTAAGCTAGATTGTAAGAAGCCCAAGACATTAAGAAGCCCATGGTGAGAAGCCCATGGTGAGAAGCCCATGGTGAGACGTCAAAATAAGGTTAAATCTTAGGTCCGAGTTGGACTCTACATGTAACCCGCCCCTTCAGCTTATATAAGGAGGGGCGGGGCACCCCAAGAGGGGAGAGGAACAAGAAACAATGTTTAGGGCTAGACACAAAGAGCCGGCTTACCGGCGATTCACTCATGGTCATAATGAGACCTAGGCTCAAACAGCATGTAGGGTTATTACCGGATGATGTTTCCCGGGGCCCGAAGCTATCTAAACCCTTGTCTTGTGCGTTGATCCGCCCTGCATCTCTCGATTCCGCTCAACCCCTCTCAAGCTACTACATAGATGCGCTGGCCTCACGACTAAGTCCTCACCCTAGGACATCTGCCATGACAATTCCACGACAGTTGGCGCCCACCGTGGGGCCTGCGCACGGTGGTGATGAGTTCTTGGAGGGATCTTTTTTAGGGTTTCGAAAGGTTCACAAATTTCTAGATGAACAAGATCGTCAGAGAAGATCAAAAGTTTACCGGATCTGAAGGATGTGAATCGCCAAACATGCATAAGATTAAAGTTTCAGTCGAGCTATCAGATCAGATTATGGGTCAAAATAACCCCTGACCCGGAAGCAGTTTCCGCCATCAAGCCGCCCCGATCACGTCTCAAGTGGCCTCTGCCTTCATGGCCTTTCTCCGGGTTACTTCCGTTGCTATGGCCGGATCAAGTCGCCGTCGTCGCCGGATTGTGCCGGGTTGAGCCGGCTGTGTTACTGCAAGCCACCGCCTTGGTTCAAACCGCCACCCGCGCCTCGGTGCTATGTCGCCAAATCGCCATCGCCCCCGCCGCTGTGGTTAAGCCGGCCACGCCTCTGCTTCCGTGGCTGATGCCATCGCGGATTCACCTTAAAACTGGCCTCGCCTCGGTTCAACGCCGAGTCACAACACCGCCTGCAATAGGTCGTGACCGACAGGAGTTCTGTACGCATACAGGATTCACCGAGTTATTCTTGGCCAAAAATAACAGCAAGATAAGCCGCCCCCTCTGCTTTGAGGCTGAGTTACGCACCTCCGTCGCCTCCGTTGACCCGCCATGCGCTGCCGGCTCGCTTCTTTGGGTAAACCGCCGCCGTCTGAGGGCCGCTGCCGTTTTACCTCGTGCTACGACTCGGAAGCAACATCCGCTGCGACCTCGCTTCGCGGGCGCCTCCGCCGCTGGGTTGAGCCGGCCCTGCCGCTTCAGGCCGTCCTTCGCTCGGGGTCAACGCCGAGTCACGACCGGCCTCGTCTCGAGCTGCCCTCGAGACGCCCCACGCCCGCCGCCGGTTTATCACGCGGCCAGCCGCTGTTGAATCGCCGGCCCCGAGCCGTCCGGACCACCCCCGTCTTCGCCGAGTTACCTCCACCGCTGCTGCTCTCGCCTTGGAATCTGCCTCGCCCTGTACTTAGCCCCCGTTTGGCCCGTCGGAGCCCTGTCAATCCACCTGGAGATTTGTTGACCCACCGCTGCGGGTGAGGCTGCCTCCGAGCCGGCTGTTTGCATGTGAAGGACCCGCCCACCGGGTCACGACCGGCTGATGTGCATCTCCACCGTCGCAGATGTGTTGATCGGCTATTCCTTTGCCTCGTTTCGTTGCTGAGCTGCCCTGGCCGGGCGACCCACACAGTGCCTCATCTGGGGCCGCCTCGTTGAGCAGTGCCTCAAGTCGCTCCGACGAATTGTTGCTGCCGCGAGCCGCCCCGGTTTGCGCTTCGCGCCGTTGTCGAGCCGTCGGTGCACCCTCGAGCCACTGCCTGAAGCTGCTTATCGCGCCGCCGCATGGGCCTTGTGCTGATCCGCCCACAGTCGGCCTCACCACTTGAAACGCAATCCAGCCGGCTTCGTCGCGACGGTCACGCATCAGGCCGGCCCTCCCTCTGCTATGGTCTACCGTCCATAAACCGCCCTCAGTACCGCGCTAAGCCGGCCTCGAGCCGCTGACCAGGTCCGCCGCCAAGTCGCCGCACCAAGCTTCACCTGGACCGGATCTTCACCTTGCCTATAAGCCTTTGCGACACATGCATCACGCCGGTTCTACTGCTCCCCCGCATGATTCTGCTGTCGCGCCGGGTCAAACCGGTCATGTTTGCAAGTCGCCTTCATCGGCAGGCTTAAATCGCCCTCATTTGCAGCCTGCAGTTTTGAATCACCGTGCCCGAGAGCCGGGCCGCCCTGCAAACTCGAGGCCGCCCTTACCATGAGTCGCCGTTGCGGAGATGTGAGTCACCACCGTTTCCATCTGAACCGCCCGGTGCCCTGCCTGGCGCGCAAACCACTGCTGTTGCCTCGCCGGGTTACCACTGTCGCGTCCTCTGTTGCGCCTGGGAGCCGCCTATGGCTGAGCAGAGCCGCCCCGTAGGAGCCCACCAGGTCGGGTTTGCCTTCGTCTTAAGCCGGTGCACGCATCCGCCCTCGAGCTGCTGCCTCTGCCGGGTCAGAGTCGCCGCTTTGGTTTCGCCTCTGTCGCTAGCACTTCTGAGCTGCCCCTCAATTGAAACGGCCCGGGCCGTGACCCGTCGGTGCCCACGTTGAGCCGCCGCCGGATTGCCCCACGTTGTGAGCCGCCGGACCAAGTGTTAACGGAGCAAAAAAGAAAGATGACCTGAGAAGGCTATGAGTCAGATTTTTTGGTCTTCAATTACTGCCTGCAACCGAGGCATACTGTTAGAAACAGTGAGATGAGGTTTCCAGTGTGTGATGATGAAGCAAGTCGGCTAGTACAAAAATATTAGGAGGAGTTTGGTCCGGTGGATACAGATAGGCCTCAGGACTTTTCAAAAAAGAGAGAGAGAGAAGGAGAACGCATGCAGGCGCATGCACATCCACAGAGAGAGGGACGGGACAGAGAACCTGAGTGCATGCAAAGAGAAAAAGATCAGAGGCAGTACTAGTATTCCAACTGCTAGTCTGTATTTTGACTATGGGAAGAATATGGTGCGGAATACTACTCCATGAAATTGTCAGGCGTGTCCGGCGATTTAAAAAGATCGGACAAAGTTAAAAGTATATTTGAGAACTCTTTTCGTTTGACTATATCATCCAATGTCGGTGCCCGCGTTTGTCTGACAAACACCAGGACCATTATTTATTACAAACGTGTGGCAAAGGGGCGTAAGCCAATATTGCTTTTGCACTAGTACTTGTCCGTGTCGTACTGCATGACGGATACGTAAGCAAGTCGCCGCCCCTGCTACATCAACATACGCGACTGATTCATCGTCAGCGCCTACCGCTGACTCGCCTGCCTTTACCGGGGTGATCATCAACTCCGCGGTGGATAATTTTGGGCCTAACATGTCAGGCCGTCAGAAAATTTCCGGCTTAAAGAGAAGCATTCCGGTTCAAGGGGCCAAAGAGAGTTTGTTGCACAGCACAACTCAAACATAGGCACCCGGCGAGCACAGCTCAGAAATATATCACGGTCAACTACGGAGAATCTTAAGCCAACTCCTTGAGTCGTCTTAAGACTCGGGGGCTACAATGGCATGACTCGGGAATTCTGAGTCATGGGAGGGAATGATAACCCGGTTCCGGAGGCTACTACTATATTGATAAAAATTTAAAGGCCGTCAGAAAATTGCCGGTTCAAAATAAAGATTCCGGTTTAAAATCCGGTTCAAGAGATATCTTTCTCCCGTAAAAGTTTTGAAGCTCTCAAATCCGGTTCAAGGTAAATTTATATCTTACAAAGCTTTGAAGCTCTTAATATCTGCTTTAAAAATTTCCGGTTCAAAAAGAAGTTGTCTCTCGCAAAGTTCGAAGTTCTTAGGAAAAATTAAAGGGACCAAACAGAGTCTGTTACAAAGCACAACTCAAATATAGATACCCTGCTTTAATGACCATTGGGAGCTGATCGTATTCGAATTTAGCTCAATCCTTTTGGTGTGACCCTGATCGTATTCGAATCAGAGTCGTTAAATATTCTCATGATCACTAGGGGGCTTCCTGTTCAAACATAGGTCGTATTCGAACCAAAGAGAACATAGCTGTCGATACCCTTTTGATCGGCACACTGCCGAGCTCACTGAGGGGTTGCTTGATCGTATTCGAATCATAGTTCAACCCCCTTTGGGAACCGACGTGGATCGTATTCGAATCAGCGTCGTTAAACAACTCTCAAGGTCATTTGGGGGATTCCCGTTCAAACACAGGTCGTATTCGAACCAAAGAGAACATAGCTGTCGGTACCCTCTTGATCGGCAACGCCAAAGCCACTGGGGGCTATATGATCGTATTCGAATCTTAGCTTAACCCCTTTGGGACGGTTTTCTGATCGTATTCGAATCAGAAGCCTCGATTTTTCTTTTTGGCTTAAGTTTTTTGAAAAGAGTCTTTGGTTTTATCTTGGGACCTTTTTTGTTCATATTTGAAGCATATATGTGGTTTCGATTAACCCGGCTTGACTTCGGATGATAAGTCGCCATACATGACAATCATAAACATTTGGAAGTTTTTGGCTTCTAAAGATTGGGTTATCACCCTTACTGCACAGGTCACATAAACCAGTAGTGAAAATTCAATATCACAGGTATAATATTATTATTATAGTTATGTTTCAAAGTTATGATTCATAACAGGCTTATCTGTGATTCCTTGTTACATATCAATGTTTATATGTGAGATATTATGACCCTCCCTGTGGTAAACTACCAAGGGATCTTGTGATCTAATTATGTGCAGGATAAGACTACATTTGGGTGGTTACCCGCCCTGGTTTTTGACGTTAAGTCGCCAGGGCATATGTTGTTTAAACTCTGCAGGATTTACAGAGCTATGATTTACATAAATGATTAAATTCAAGCCCATCATCATAGATTGAAATTGGTGTCTCAAAAGGGTTATCAATTCTTGATTTTCTCAAAGGCTATAAGCCGCCGGGTTGTACAAATTCTGGCTTACAATGGAGCCGTATTAAATCGCCATTGGCCAAGAGCCGTCGGGTATTTAAGCTCCGGATTGACTTATCAGCAGATGAGGTATTCAAAGTCGCTTTGGCGCAATGGCTGTTATTTTATCAATGGATATGATTTATTCTACAATGGAAAGAATAGTCCCGAGTCGCTGCAGGCTTACGACCCGACGCTTGGGGGCTACATTATTCAAATTGAGATTACATCAAATATGCAAGTCCCATGTCACTGCCAGCATGCACCTTGGCACTTGGGGGCTAATGCAAAGTCATTTTTTTTCTCACTTTATTGAAGACCCGACTCGTCACATTGTAATGAGCCGGCCCTTGGGGGATACCAATTGCTCCTGTCAACAATTCAAGGTACACAAGCATTAATCCATTATATTGAACGGTCCACTATTCAGTTGGTAGAGTACAAAGCTATTAACCTTGTGGACGTGGGTTCACGCCCCATGGTGGAGATTATATTATATGATGTTATTATCAAAGTCCCAGCTCAGTATTATCTTACTAAGCCGGCCCTTCGGGTCTACACGTTGCTGCTCAAGTCTACATGATCATATCTATAAAGTTCCTGCTCATTATTGCGTAATGACCCGGCACTTGGGGGCTACATAAGTGGAATACTCAGGTTTGACTAGTGATTGAGATGAGCAACATGGATTTCTTCAAAGTGGTAATATTTATATTGAGGCAAATCTTAAGTCACCACTTTCTTCTGCTCAAGACTTGGGGGCTACAGGTAATATGGATATGAGGGAGAGAAATCTTCAAAATTCTCATTTGACCCAGCGTCGGCAACAATTATGACTCGGCATCATCTATTTATAACCCGGCTAGTTTTTTCATCTTTAAGCCTGTCTAAGGTAACATGAGTATTTCAAGACCTATATTTTTAAACATTGGGAGCTGAGTCAAATGAGTTATTCTTCAGTCTTTCCCTGTGAGAAACCAACGTCAGCAAATTGATTATGAAGTTGGCTTATAAGAGTTTTTTTAACCCGGAGCATAATCTGTCAAAATTGTTCTTGTGTTGTTTACATGATCAGTTTAACATGGATGAATCCAAATTAAACTGGGGGCTAATGTCGGGGATATACCCCGCAGTAGGACCCGGCTGGAGATATAACCCGGCTGGGATTGGATGTTTCATTGATGACCCGACAGACTATAAGCCGGCAGGAATAGTTAAGTAGGTTAAGCTCGTGGGAACAGACATAGTCATGTAACCCGGCGGACACAGTCATGTAACGCGGCAGACACAGTCATGTAACCCGGCACATGTTAAGCCAGACGGTAAGCCAGGTGGTAAGCCAGATCATAAGCCAGATGTTAGGCCAGATGGTAAGTCAGATCGTAAGCTAGATTGTAAGAAGCCCAAGACATTAAGAAGCCCATGGTGAGAAGCCCATGGTGAGACGTCAAAATAAGGTTAAATCTTAAGTCCGAGTTGGACTCTACATGTAACCCGCCCCTTCAGCTTATATCAGGAGGGGCGGGGCACCCCAAGAGGGGAGAGGAACAAGAAAAAATGTTTAGGGCTAGACACAAAGAGCCGGCTTACCGGCGATTCACTCATGGTCATAATGAGACCTAGCCTCAAACAGCATGTAGGGTTATTACCGGATGATGTTTCCCGGGGCCCGAAGCTGTCTAAACCCTTGTCTTGTGCGTTGATCCGCCTTGCATCTCTCGATTCCGCTCAACCCCTCTCAAGCTACTACATATATGCGCTGGCCTCACGACTAAGTCCTCACCCTAGGACATCTGCCATGACAATTCCATGACAGTACTGAAGATTGACATGAACCGGTTCAAATCAATTTGGGGCCTAATGTTGTGGATATAACTACTGGAGTCACCTGCCCAGGAGGGGCCGGGTTATGTTATGACGATCATCACATGAAGCCCAATATCAAGCTTGAGGATGGCGGTTCAGTAATGGGCCTAAGGCCTAGAGGCGGCTTAAGGCCCGTAGTGATAAACCGACGTTAAGGCATGACTTGTAGTGTAAGGCAAGAATAGTTAAGAGTCTGAGCCGGACACTGTTTATAAGCTGGCTGGGACTCTGAGAGCCGCTAGGCGTTATCCTCTCTATATAAAGGGACGACCCAGCGGCGGTTCAGAAAAAGGGAGATCAGATCGACAGCCAGGGATAGCGGTTTAGCTCCCTAGTCATCGAAACCCTAAGTAATTCCACCTCAACTGGAGTAGGCTTTTACCTTCACCGTAAGGGGCCGAACTAGTATAATCCTCGTGTCCTTTGTCCCGTTTAACCCCTTTAAGCTTCCTAGTTGCGATGGCTCCACGACTAAGTCCTTGCACGAGGACATCTGCCGTGACAATTCCACGACACCCCGGATCCGATGCGCCAGGTGTCTTTCAGTTACTCGTCGTTGTTGCCATGTCTTTTGCTTGCGTGTTGCATTTTGCCATGTCATCATCTGCATTTCATCATCATGTTTTTTTTCAAAACTTGCATCCGGTCTTTTTCCCCGTTGTCCGTTTCGCGATCCGACACTCTCGCGCGCGCCCGTCGCCCCTCTCAGACCTTGTTTCGTGAGTGGGAAAAAACGTTCTCGGAATGGGCCGAGATTTGGCGAGTGGCCTTGGTATAGCACCGACAGACCGCCCGTCAAATTTCGTTCCATTTGGAGGTCGTTTGATACCCCAACGGTTGACCACGTAGCCCGAAACCCCTCTCTCTTTGCAACCAGTCCATCTTCACCACAGCCCATGAGCCCATCCAAACCCCCTCCATGCTCTCGGTCGTTCGATCACGATCGTGTGGGTGAAAACCGCACCTCGTTTGGACTCTCCTAGCTCCCTATGCCTATATAAACACCCCCTCCCCTCGAAATTTGCGGTGTAAACCCTAACCTTCTTCCCTCCACGCCGCCGGACACCTCTCCCCACCACCGGACATGTCCGCCGCCGCTTCCTCAGCCACTCCCCAT